>NC_057803.1:603730082-603738269 GCF_018294505.1 Triticum aestivum
ACCTTGTGGGAGCGATTAACCGAACAAGCCCCTTAACTAGAAGATACCCCTGCATCAGGAGTTTGTATGAGACACATATTGTCGTGCATTTGAAGGTATAAAATGATCCGGTGTGTGATAGACTTCTAGTTCATCTGCAACATAGTTTCCGAAATTTTCATCAATGAGGCTATAATAAAATTCCACTGCCATTGCGAAATTTTAATTTGAAGATTCAACACATAATTGAACAAAATAAAGCACTGCTAAATACAGTAATCATTTTTCATACGAACAAACTTTGGAAAGACCCTTGAAAAGTAATTTGGCAGATAAACTGGGCAGGTTTTCATGGAAATAGATATCCATTCCCTACATGACGTCTCAATGGACAAGGGCAATCTCAAATAGATTTAACATGCAGATAGGGGAAAGGTAATGATGAACTCTCAGTGCAGTAGAGGAGGAGAGGATGACATGCGGCACACAATGCTGATGCTTGTGTCGTTGAGCACTAAAAATATGATACTCAATCTTTATTAGAACTAAAACTTATTAGAGGAAAACAAGGAAAATCATGATTCTCGGAGTCAAGAATCTATGTACAAAGAAGACATGCAATATATAAAATGTTATAGCGCTTGGACATTTTATCTAACATCCATAATGCACAGGTGGTAAATAATGCTTTGGCTCAACACCGGCTCCAATTGAGCAAGTAATATGCTCTGGCTACACAAAGCAATTTATCATAATTAGCATACACAATTATAGAGAACGATTAGGGGATACGAATGAGGTGCTTGAGCTGGGTTGATGCCTAAGCACTAGTAGAGGGCGTGTGAATGGGTGGAACATGCAGTACTTTATAAGAAGATTTAGATTCCACGAATCTGATAAGTTTATTTGATTACTGACCGAGTTACTACTAAATGTGGCAGGTTGACACACTAGCTTTATCTCTAAGCAATCATCATCATATCAATGCTTCCACTGTTCAGATGTAACTATCTATGTCTTTTGCCTGGCCAAAACACAATTTGCCAGGTTGAGGGAAACGAAGGGATTCTGCATCAACTATCTAAGGATAGTGGTTATGATTGAGAAGAACGATGATGTCTCTCAAGGGGTAACTAAATGCATGTTCTTGAGAACTTTAATTCATCATGTATATACCTGTTTTATTTTGTTTTGGCAACTACTTTGTTTTATTTTCAAGTTTGGTAATAATTTTGAGTCAAGGTAACATGTGAATTATTTTGTGATATTATTTAATAGTTAGTTTTTGGCTATGGCATGTGGCCCCTCGAGTTTCTTTCCTTTTTACTCAATTATATTTTCAAGTTTATGGTTGATTTTGAGGAACTGGGTTATGGATATTTTCTCAAGCATTACTGCAAGACACTTGATAGAAAATAGAACTGGGTGAACTTGAAAAGGCTTAAAATTATTTTGATTGCAGCATAAAATGCAATGAAGTGTCAAATTTGGAAAATTTTGAGGATGACAGTTGTTTATTCATGAAAAAAAACTAGGACCATGTACTCTGAGTATAGTACTTTCAAAATCAGTTCGGAAGGAAATAGGAAAGCTACTCTTGTTCCTACTAACATTAATTTGATATATTTGAGGAGCTTTTTATTTAAGAAATTGCTAAATCAGCCAGAGACATTTGTAAGAAATGTTGTTGTCTGTATTGTTAGAGTGAAATTAAAGTATCCCTCTATCAAGGAGAATGGTGCGTGCTTGGAAGAGTGACTGGTAATGTTCAACTTGTAGCATTCCCTTCTTTTAGTTCTTTCCAGACCTATACCATCTTTCATTAAGTAAATTAACAAACACAAATTCCATACATTATCATGAAATTGAATATTCGGTATCTTTTAAGAATGAAACATGAAGGGGAGCCTTGGCGCAGTGGTAAAGCTGCTGCCTTGTGACCATGAGGTCATGGGTTCAAGTCCTGGAAACAGCCTCTTACAGAAATGTAGGGAAAGACTGCGTACTATAGACCCAAAGTGGTCGGACCCTTCCCTGGACCCTGCGCAAGCGGGAGCTACATGCATCAGGTTGCCCTTTTTTAAGAATGAAACATCAAGTTATTATTTGTTGATGATTACATGCATTGGGAGACGTCTACAGACAAGACGAGGGACACATCTACAGATATGCTTTTGTATATTTTTGACAGGTCTCCAGTCCAAATTTCAATGTTGTTAATTGAAACCATCACGAAGGTAATTTATAATCTTTTTTAAATTGAGAGTACGCAATTTTTTGTTCAAATATCTGTCTAGTAATTGAAAGAGGTTCAAGATTGTCACCCTTAGTATTAATCAAAATGCATTATTGATGTATAAGTTCTTTAGAATATCATATTACCTTCTTTTCTTGCATAAATATTAAAAAATATTTATTGACAATAATAGACTGAATGTGAAGATCTTCATCTGTTGGTCCAGAAAGAACACTTCAAAAGGCTCACTGTTGTAAGTTTCTATTGCCTCAACATGCATACTTTCGTGTTAACTACTGAAACAAACATAGGAAATAGGTAACTGTTCTTTGTCAAACACAATCTATTATTAATGAAGCACATTGCAACAGTGATTATGAGAGCATGGTTAATAATATAGCCAGTTGTCGACTATATGATCTATAGCTATCACTTATAGTCACTCATACAATAAGGTTAGCTATAAGGTTGGCTATAACATTAATATTTTTTTCTCATCTTCTCTGTATCTCTTTTGTTCACATTTGCTGGATCTGTCTAGGAGCAGGCGTATAGCTAGGCTCTTGCATGAGAGGCACTCTCCTTACTTTTTCATGTCTCCTCCATATAGGCAAAATTGCCATGCAAGCGGGCTATAAACCCGCTATTGTACTTACTCCAAGGATACTTATGTCAGGTTTCTCATCAAGTGTTCACATTCCTGGCTAGCATCTTCCCTTTGGCATTCACTCTATGACCTGGAAGAGATTTAGATTCATCTTTCTAACATATTATTTGTACTTATCGCACACATGCGTTGTATGATTGAATTGCCATTTAGCCCTTTTAAGAAAACAACTTATATTCTAGATATACTTTTCGGACAAATGAACTAGGTTTTAGTTTAAATTTGAATAATTTTTTATTTAAAAATCTAGATAAATGGAAATATAGTGCGGAATGGATGTATTTACATTTTTCAGGCAAATAAACTGAATTTTTGTTTCAATTCGAATACTTTTGAAATAAAAAATGTAGATTAATAGTGCTAAATGAATGTACGTAAATTATTTCTGACAAAGCAATGGAATTTTTGTTTGGCTTTGAATAATTTAAAATTTGAAAATATAGATAAAAGAGCATATATGTCAGAATGAATGTACGTAAATTTTGCGGATAATTCAACTAATTTTTTTTGAACTTGAATAATATAGATAAAATAAGAAATAGTCCATAATGGTACTCTTTAGTCAGTAAAATACGCTTTAGGCAGTAAAATATGTTGTGGGCACGCTTTAGTCAGTACCAGCCACTGACAATGGGCCCTGGAACGCTGGCGTGCCATATAGGCAGAGAATACACCCGTGTACAGGAAATGTGACCGTATTTGCATGCCCGCGCAAGTTTGATGTCCAGAAACACGTGTTTTGCAAGTTCGTGCACGCAAGGTCTAAAACTTGCAGTTTATTTACACGGGTGTATTTACAGGAGGAGCTGGAAGGTAAAGAGAAAAGTGTACACTGACATAATCAATCATGTAAGTTCGTTAGGAAGTTTGCCAATTTTGTTTTCATGTTAATTTGTTTGAAATGTTAACCAAGTTATCCTTTTTCACAGGGGATCTGCAGCAGGTATACACGTCCCGTGTGGGCAGGGCCTCGCGTAGAACTTTGCGATGTTATCCCCGGGCATGATCACGGGCAATCCACACTCCTTCCCCGCTTTCTCGCTCTGCAAACAACAAGGCAAGGCGCCATCAATCATCAGTCTACAAAGGATACGGCGGGAAACAAATACTGTATGAGAAGTTGAGAGCGTCAGCAGCACAAGACCTCGCTCGGTCTCTGTGTGTGTGGACACGCGCGCCATGCCCTTGCCCTGAAAGATCGAAGTTACCAAGAGCAGAGCAGAGTACCCTGAATGAAACACCTAAAAACAGAATAATAGACTTGGATGATGTTTGCTCCAAGTGTAGTTTTTATGTTCATTGTTCCATCATGTTCCTGGCTAGCTAGAACTTGGTTTGTCCATGTATGTTTTGTTTTCTTCTCTATTTTTTTTTCTTGACCATGCCAGGAGTATATGGTCTGATTTCATGAATCTGGAATGTATGTTGATGGCACACGTCATGGTTCTTTCGTTTGTGTGAATCAGGGGGTGGGCTGGAGTTCCTTAGTTACAGCTAGCTATTGGTCACAAAGTTCACAGTTCAGGGGACGGTGATTTGTGCCGCATAATAGGTGAACACACGGTTCACGTTCGACGTCGCCCAGCCCAGGGGAAGCTGTTCTTTGTGTCGGAGCTGTGCGGCTGAGACTTGGTAGGCGGCCCAGCCCAGCTTTGATCTCGTTGTATTGTGGAACATAACTTCCAATTTGCATTCATATCGCATCAGCGCATGACTAATGTTAGTACCAGTCCGAGAGTACTACAAGTTGATTCCAAGGATGACCGCGAGAATAGCATTCTCACTATAACTAGATTATATTTTACTCTAGTTCCAAATACAGCTTATGGAACAACACAAGTGATCATCATGTCTTCCAAGGAAAGGACATGTATAACTAGGAAGCAACTGTAGTATGAAAATTTGTGAGCATACAAAGATGCAACGACATGCCTTGTGTTACGTACACTGGATAAAGTGTCCGAGAATGTCGAGCTGGATTCCTCCTCCAACCTCATATCTCACAGCTCCAATGTTATTTTTCCATGCAAAAATCAATGCAATAGTACCACCAGTCTAGAAAGGAGAAGACTAAGAATTACTGTTATCTTCTGCAAGAATGGAGACGCCTAGACGTGCGCAAGATACAGCGGGGTTTGCGTTTCCAGAGATACTCATCTGTGAGACTCTGAAACAAATACTGTGTGAGAAGTTGAGAGCGTCAGCAGCACAACATCTCCCTCGGTCTCTGTGTGTGTGGTGTGGACATAAGAGACAGCGCCATGCCCATGCCACAGCAGAGCAGAGGAAACAGAGTACCCTGAATGAAACACCTAAAAGCGGCCACAAGGTGCGTCCTCTTCTCGGCATAAGAACAGAGCAGAGGAGCACATAGGAGAACTGTTTCAACACAAATACAGCTGAGGGAGTATATCATTTGGGAGATTTGTATTTGCACCATCTTTCATATCAATATCATATGTATATAAAGCACGTGTTAGAGTTGTGTCGAATATTATTGTACAAGTTAGGTTACAGTTGGACTTGGAGTCGTACGGTGTGTAGACAGGATATGGAGTCGTGTCCAAGTAGGACACTTGTATTCTAGGCCTCTCATATATAGCGAGGGTAGACACACGATGTAACCTATGCCAACATAATTGCACGGGCACGCGGGGGAGCCGGCGGCGTGTGCCGGCGCCCGGGCGGCCGGGGTGCGGTATTGTAGCGATGTCATGGGGAGGAGCGCCCGTAGTCATGCTCCGGGGATGTAGCCATGATGGTGAACCTCGTTAACAAATCTCGGTGTCGTGCTTGTGTGATTGCTTGGTCCTCGCTAGATCGACGGAGCAGATCGGATTTATTCTAACAGCACGACCTACTATAGTCATCCGGCTTACTACATACACATGGGGATGGGGTCATTCAACTTGGAACACATAAAAAAATTCGTTCCATGATACTTCACTTCAAAACGTCAAGAGTATCACAGCGTGCTTTCGTCAGAACAAAAACTGACGAATAATAACACATAGTAGCAGATATATGAATGAGTTCCATGGTGGATCTGCTCTGTTCAGAGCACAGTAATTCAACAAAACTTATTTTGGAACAAAGGGAAAGACAAATCAAGTGCTCAGCAGAAAAATGACCCTGAATGCAAATGGAGCTAAGGTCCAACAAATGCATGAAGCTACTGGGAACAGAGTATAAGCGAATTAACAACAACAGCCTAGGCCGGGGGCACGCCTCCTTTTCCAAAAAAAGAAAAAAAATATTCAGACTACAAGGTCCCACAGGGGGAACCTTCAACTTATTAGCAGTGATAGAGTTTAGGTCTGAATCATCAAACTAAGGAACGGAGGAAATCAAACACAGTCCAGTTGAGAGAGACTCGAGACCACCAGTTTTAGGAGGTACGTATATCTGTTTGTGTTTCAGCTTCAGTTTTTCATGTTGTCGCCTGAACCTTCCAAGCAAGCAACCTCTATATCCTGGGCATCAAAAGGAAAACATCAGAAGATGTGAATTTGAGAAATCCAGAAGCAGCTTGGGATATAAATGTATTTTGGTGTGGAAAATTAAAATGTGACGATGTTCTCTAAAAGAGAAAGGGTGGGTGATTAAAATAAGTATTGGTACCTCTTGCAGATTGTGAACACTTTAATCCTCATCAGCATTCCCCTTCTCCTCCTCTGGTTCCCCCCGAATAATAATTGCACGATGGTTGGGATTGGCACCTGCTTCTTTCCTAATCGCAGCAGCTGCAGCCTTGATTTCTGATGGTGTCGCGTCTTCATCAGCCCTATTTTAGTTCGTTTGAGACATGGGAGGTGCTGAATGCCTAAAAAGAATTTATTCGCTTTTGCAGCCGGCACACTGAATGGCATGTTGCTAATTTCCTCAAGCTTGGGCGCAGACCCTTTCACGAACGAAACATATACTTGTTCAGGTTTTTCTGAAGGAAAGCACCTTCAGATTTGGGAAAGAAGTGGCTTGGACTGTACCAACAAACTTATTTGATGGCCGTAGTTCCAGGCGGAGTAAGGATGGGAGCTGCCCAAGCGTAAGCAGCTCATCTTCCGTCAGTTCACTTAAGCAGATGTTCAGGTTGGCAAGGTTAATGAGTGCAGGTGTAATCCACTTTGGAAGTTTTGTGAACGAACTGACCATGGGCCCCAAAAAGCTTTGAAGAGAAGATGGCGGAGGGGACCAAGAATCTAAGAAGTCGAGGGAACAAATGTACGCTGATGTATCCAAGGAACGGAGTTTGCAGGTGCCAAGCTTGCACAGTGAGGAGAGAAATGCCTCTTTTTCAAATCCCTTGTCCTCGTAAGATACTTCATCACAGAGATCCACATGGAGTTCCTCCAAACTTGCCAGGTTCCCGAGATCATCCAACACATCTGTTTCTTGCGAGGTAATAATAAATTTGGGCATCAACTGTAAGTTCCTCATGCCCCCAATCCCATTTTGTAGCTGCTTGTTCGGAAATCCAATTAGGTGTCGTAGTGCAGTCAGCCGAGTAATTCCAGCAGGCAATTCTCTCACAGATGTATTCCCAAGATCCAGCATCTCTAGATTACCTAGCATCATGATCCCTGATGGTAGCTTTGATATACCTGTGCCCCTAAAGCTGAGGTACTTTAGCTGGAATAATTTGTCCATGCCTTCCATATCATAGTCCTTTAAATCCCGACACTCTTCAAAATCCAGAACACGTAAAGCTTCAAACCGATCCAGACTGGGCAAGTGTGTGACACAACATGATGGCATTACTATCAAAGTTCGAACATGGCTGAGGTCTACATTTGCTAGTTCAGATGCAAGTTTCTTGTCAATGTGCTGCATTGATAGCCGCCGAATAGAACCTTGATGATTGGGCAAACTAATTTGACCACCACCTACCACAGTGGTAAAATTGTCTTCAGCTGACTTTGAATGTTGTTCAATAGTGTGAAAACATCCACTGCATTTCCGTGCTGCCTAACAAATATTAATGCTCATATTTTACAATTTGCTTGCAAAATTTCCATATTTATTTTATTCCTTGTTCCCCTGTGCTCTATGAAATAGTTGAAAGACCTGCTATATATGCCAATTATGCAACGCATCCTGAATGCATCATTGATATTCCAGAGCTGTTTTTTTTGTTTTCGAAAAGGGGGTTGCTCACCGGCATTAGAATGTTCTAGTTGGTTAGCATACTTCTCCTTAGACTTAGAGATATTCCAGAGCTGTTTTTTTTTGTTTTCGAAAAGGGGGTTGTTCACCGGCATTAGGATGTTCTAGTTGGTTAGCGTGCTTCTCCTTAGACTTAGATATA
>NC_057803.1:603740387-603741033 GCF_018294505.1 Triticum aestivum
GGATTGCCACGCTCCTCCACCACCACCACGCCGTTGTGCTGCTGTTGGATGGAGTCTTCCTCAACCTCTCCCTCTCTCCTTGCTGGATCAAGGCGTGGGAGACGTCACCGGGCTGTACGTGTGTTGAACGCGGAGGTGCCGTCCGTTTGACACTTGATCATCGGTGATCTGAATCACGACGAGTACGACTCCATCAACCCCGTTCACTTGAACGCTTCCGCTTAGCGATCTACAAGGGTATGTAGATGCACTCTCCTTTCTACTCGTTGCTGGTCTCTCCATAGATAGATCTTGGTGATACGTAGGAAAATTTTGAATTTCTGCTACGTTTCCAACAGCTTCTCCTTAGACTTAGAGATATTCCAGAGCTGTTTTTTTTGTTTTCGAAAAGGGGGTTGTTCACCGGCATTAGGATGTTCTAGTTGGTTAGCGTGCTTCTCCTTAGACTTAGAGATATTCCAGAGCTGTTTTTTTTTGTTTTCGAAAAGGGGGTTGTTCACCGGCATTAGGATGTTCTAGTTGGTTAGCGTGCTTCTCCTTAGACTTAGAGATATTCCAGAGCTGTTTTTTTTGTTTTTGAAAAGGGGGTTGTTCACCGGCATTAGGATGTTCTAGTTGGTTAGCGTGCTTCTCCTTAGACTTAGAG
>NC_057803.1:603743432-603781446 GCF_018294505.1 Triticum aestivum
TTTTCGAAAAGGGGGTTGTTCACCGGCATTAGGATGTTCTAGTTGGTTAGCGTGCTTCTCCTTAGACTTAGAGATATTCCAGAGCTGTTTTTTTTGTTTTTGTTCACCGGCATTAGGATGTTCTAGTTGGTTAGCGTGCTTCTCCGTAGACTTAGAGATTTTCCAGAGCTGTAAAACGTTAAATTGGTTTGTTTTCCATCCTTTTTCCATTTGATATACTTTTGTATCAAGATGATATTCCATCCTTTTTCCATTTTGGAAATACTTTCACTGGTTTGTTTCTAATTGTACGTCAAACAACATCTGGTTTGGGATGGAGTATCGACAAAAAATCTGTTGTTTACGACCTTAGCAGTGGTGTGATGCTGGTCTGGTGGCACATCTGGTGCGTGTGAGACGCTAGAATAGAATCGTCAGAACTTGTGGAGCTTCGCGGAGGGCCATCCTGAAACTACTGATCGACGATGAGGTCCAGGGCTGGGAGGTGGTTGCATTTTTCTGCAACGATCAACTTAAAACGCCGGCTAATCCGGCCGCTTTGCAGCAGGATCTGATGGACATTTGAATACTAATATTCTGTTTTACTACTATGCTTTACTACTATTATTTCTGTGTTAATAAAGTTAGTATAAAATTGAGTCATCTATTTTAAAATGGAGGAAGTAAGTATTCAAATGTCGGGTCAACGAATGCCCTTTTTTTCCCCTTCCTTTTTCTGATTAACTTCTCAATCACATATGAATGTGCTTATTATACATGGGTTAAGTAGTCAACTCCACAGCCGACTTTTCAGTGAACCGCCTAAATCGTGTTCACCGAATTTTGTCAGAGACCTGGCAACGGTATGAGCAAACTGCAACTCTACTCTGTACTTGCTCCGCCACACATAACATTCTGCACATCAACTAGGCCTGAAATTTGTCCCAGGCACGCGTACGCAAGTAAGCATTCATAAAAGAAAAAACAGTAGGCGTGCAAGAATATAATCAACAATACATGTCCATCATTAGAAAGTATTCAGCGTAAATAATCCTGGACGCAAATAGAGATTACAAGAGTTAACTGCCGAAACAAAATACTACATGTTCCTATAATATAATCTACTAACCGAGGCTCAGTATATGTGATTAACACTCCAACACAAGTACGTGCATACCACATACAGATGGAGTCCTTTGACTTGGAACATTCAAGCATTCAGACAAATTATTCCCGAATTTAATAGAGCTTAGGGCTTCAGACTCCAAGTTCCGACAGGGGCTTCCTTAATTATTAGCAAAAACAGAGCTGAAATCTGAATCCTCAAAGTAAGGGACGGATGTAATCAAACAGAGTGCATGTAGTAGCGACTTCTGTTTCAGCTTGAGTTGAGATTAACTAGCATCATGTCTCCTTCGCTGTGACACTCAACCAAGTGATCCAGCCGGCAAAACGAAAACAGTAAAACATGTGAATTTGAGGAAACCAGAAGCAGCTCGGGATATCAATTGGTGCAGAAAATAAAAATGTGAAGATGCTTTCAAAAGAGATTAGAATGTCAATTACTACCTCATCGGCGTCACCATCTTCCTTGCTCTTCTCCTCGCCACTACCACCGCTCTCTTCATCGTCCTCTCCCTCAGCTGGTTTCCCCCGAAAAGTAACTTGAGGATGGTTGGGATTGGCAGCAGCTGCAGCCTTGCTTTCTGAAGGTGTCGCACCTTCGTCATCAAGCCATATGTAAGCTCGTTTGAGACATGGGAGATGATGAATGCCTTAATAGAATTTATTAGCTTTGGCAGCCGACACACTGAATGGCATGTTGCTAAGTTCCTGAAGCTTGGGCGCAGACCCTTTCACGAACGAAACATATACTTGTTGAGTTCTTTGCAAGCCGAAGACCTTCAGAATTGGGAAAGAAGTGGCTTGGACTCTGTACCAACGAACTTCTTTGATGGCCTTGGTTACCAAGAGCAGAGGAGAGGAAACAGAGTACCCTGAACTGAAACACCTACAAGCGGCCACAAGGCGCGCGGCCTCTTCTCGGCATTCTCGGCCAGAAGGCGCGCGGCCTCTACAAACACCTGCAGTAATTCAACAAAACCTTTTTATGGAACAAGGGAAACACAAATCAAGTGTTCAGCAAAAAAAATGACCCTGAATGCAAATGGAGCTTACAGGGAACCGAGTATAAGCGAATTAACAACAACAGCCTAGGTATTCAGAAGTGATAGAGTTTAGGTCTGAATCATCAAAGTAAGAAACGGAGGAAATCAAACACAGTGTATATAGCAAGTAGCAACGTCCAGTTGAGAGAATCTCGAGACCACCATTTTTAGGAGGCAAGTATATATCTGTTTTCAGCTTCAGTTTTTCATGTTGTCGCCTGAACCTTCCAAGCAAGCAAGCTCCAGCCACACAATATATCCTGGGCATCAAAAGGAAAACACATCAGAACATGTGAATTTTAGTAATCCAGAAGCAGCTTCAGTTTGAAGAAAAGATGGCATAGGGGACCAAGAATCTAAGAAGTCGAGGGAACCACAGAACGCATCTATATCCAAAGACCGGAGTTTGCAGGTGCCAAGCTTCCACAGTGAGGAGAGGAACGCCTCTTTTTCACATCTCTTGTCCTCGCTAGATACTTGATTACCAAGATTCACATTGAGTTCCTCCAAACTTGTCAGGTTCCCGAGATCCTCCAACACATCTGTTTCTTGCGAGGTAATAATAAATCTTGGCATCAGCTGTAAGTTCCTCATGCCCCCAATCCCTTTTGGTAGCTGCAGGCAACTCACGCAGGTCATAAATCCGATTAGGTGTCGTAGTGTAGTGAGCCGACTAATTCCAGCAGGCAACTCACGCACATATGTATTCCTAAGATCAACGCACGCACATATGTAGGAAGTGAGAGAGAGAGCGAAAGTGGCGGTGGCGGCGGAGCAGAGGAGAGGAGTGAGGAAGAGGGCGAGCTAGGTTGGGTCGTTCAGTCAAGCTTGACCCAGCCAAGCAGTGGCGGAGCTTGGGCTGATTTTATGGAGGGGCAAATGGGCTGGAGGGGCAAGAAATATGAGTTTAGGCTGATTTTAACTGGGCATATGGGCTGAATACTAGGGGATATATGCTAGTTTTCTCATAGGCTGGGGGGGCAATGGCCCAGGTTGCTCTCCACTAAGCTCCGCCACTGCAGCCAAGTCAGTCAACTCTGCAGCTGAACGCTCAAAAGAAAAACAAAAAAACTCTGCCTTCAGCTGACGATCAGCATTATTCATCACTTCTTTGATATACATGTAACTCCTTATAGCATCTACATCCGGACTTCTCAAACCCGCCTCAAACGTCCGGGCAACCGGCCCTGCCTGACCGGCACCCCTCATATCTAGCCCAAATATGCGACGGATATGAGGCACCCGCCACGTCGTCCCCAGCCCACGTTGGCCCCACCCAGCTCCATATATATTCCTCCCCATCCGTTCGTCGGACCAAATCCTAGCCATTTCACTCCACTTTCCTTCACTCCCCTCCGCCATCCAAGCTTACATCTAGCCTTCTCCGGCGTGGCGGGCAGCGAATCTGAGTCTTTCACCTTCAGATCCATCAACCTCGAGCTCATCCTATGTGGCCTGAGGAAGAGATGGTCGTACAGCTTGCGTTCCGCCACTCCCGAAAGGAGGCCCGTGTGAGGCGGCGTGACTTGAACTCATGACCTCTCCATAGTTTTTTTTCCTCTTTGTTTCTAAACTTCAAAAAGAGTGTGGACAATGTGAATTGAACTCATGAGCTCACCAGCTCTTCATTCAGAGAGAACCGGGCAAACCAACTAGGACATCTTAACACATGTGTCTATCTACTTCTTTTTTCCTTTTCTTCTTATTCTTCAATTCGCAGAAGCCCTCGGTTTCGCTAGGCAGGTCCATTGCTGAACCAATATTTTTTCTACTATTTCGTTTTGTTTGTCTTTTGTTTATTTTCACAAAAAAGTTTAAGATTTTAATTTATTTTTAAAACTTCAAAAAAAATCACATTCTCAAATTTTATTCATAAAACATAAATATTCACATTTTCAAAAAAATTGAACATAAATTTAAAAATATATATTTGTGTCCTTTAAAATTGCTCAAAATGTCAAAACACGAACCATTTTCAAAGAGCAAAGAAAATGCAGAACACGAAAATTTAAAAAATATTCAAACCTTTTTTGAAAGATACTAAATGTTTGTAATTTCAAAGAAAATCAGAAAATACAAACAAAAATTTGAAACCAATTATATTTTGAATCAAATTTTTGTATTTGTGTAGCATTTTTTGAAGACATGAACATTTTTAAAATTCTTAACAAATTTTGAAAGCGCGAATATTATTTGAAACGCCCCGAACATTTTTAAAATTCATGATTCTTTTTTAATTCAATTTTTAAAACCCCGAACATTTTTAGAGAAGCAAAAAAACAAATACATAAGATAAAAACTAAATCCAAAGAAAAATAACAAGGGGTGTGCACCCCGCATATGGGTCGGCCCAAACCCCGCGCTGGGGCTTGGTGGGATGTGCGCACGGGGAATAGAGGCGCCCTCCGCAATTTGTTCACCCGCCGCCGCTACTTTTTTCTAGAGAAAAGTATACCTTTCCCCTCAAATCCCCTCCTATGGATCAAATTCCCCATAACGTGATAAAACACCCCCTAAAACAGGGGAAAAGTGTACCTTTTTTAAGGAGCGGGTTGCTTCCAGATAGGCGTCGGCCCTGGTTGTCTGCCGGCTCAACAAGCCCATCCGCCGCCGGCTTAAAAAACAGTTGCCGCCTATCTAAAAAAACGCCGTTGCCGTCGATTCTAGAAAGGACTACAAGCAACTCCAGCGTGCCGACCCAAATGGACGCGCGGTTTGTACGTTTTTCGTCCGTTTGGGTCGGCTGTTGGATACATGCCCGCCTGTGTCCGACCGGTGCGCCCAACCAGCTGACCCATTTTTCGTCGGCGTCCAAAAGCAGAAGTAATCTAAAAAAGGCCAGTGTCCCCAGTTCGTGCCCGCTCCCATGCCAGACCTACAAATAAACCCCAAAGTTCATGCTCTGGTGAGCAGTCCGCAGGAGAGGTAGATAAAACGGGTGGCTTGAGGCTGGTGATGGAAGCGGGGCGTCTGCGATGTAGTGGATGTGCGCGGCGACTCACCCCGTGGCGGGTGGACCACCGACGATCCCGTGCTGGCTGCGGCCATGGGGGCAGTGACGAGGCCATGTTGCGCTAGGCCGTTGTCGAACCCTAGGTAGAGGAGGGCATGCGGCATGGCCGCAACGTCAAGGGCCTTGTTCTCCATAATGTAGGCCTCGTGTAGGGCGACGGCGTCCAAGCTCCCGCCTTGTCGGCCCGCACCTTCCTTAGGCCAGCCCTATTTGCTGACTGAGCGCCCCATAGTGTGTCTGTCAGCTCCTTCTTCTTGGTCTGCAGCGCAGGGCTTGTTGACGGTGGAGGCGAGGCCGGTGGCGGCGGGGTTGAACGCTTCTGCTATGGCGAGAGGGCGGGAGATCGAGCGAGCGAGCGAGAGGGTTTTGGGAATGGGAGGAAAACGGGGATGAATCTGCCACATGGGGAGGACAAGGGCGGGCGTGCGCAAGTTTGCTCCGTGTCCGCGCCGGCGCAAATTAGGCTCAAATTTGGGAATGAAGAAGGTTGTGCATGGACAAAAAAAAATGCTTGTCCGCTTGGGTCGGTACATTGGGCCATCATTTGTATCCATTTCGAACCAAACAGACACGTGCAGACACTTTGGGTTTGCGCGTTGGAACGTGTACTGCGCTCTGCGCACTGGTAGAAGACGCAACACATCATTTGGGCCGACCCACGTCCGGGCGGCCTGTTTTTTAAATTTTGTTTTTCTTTTTTCCTCTTCTTTTCCGTTTTCATTACTTTAAATAATTTGGGACTTTGGAAAATTTCCAAGAAATTTTTAAAAAAATGAGAATTTTGAAATGAAATGTTTAATAAATCATAAAATGTTTGTGGATTCAAAAATGTTCACAATTTTGTAAACAATGTTTGCTTACTCTAGAAATGTTCAAAGTTTTGAAAAATAATATTTGGGAAATCAAAAAATGTTCATGAATATCTAAAAGGTTCATTTATTAAAAAATGTTAATAAAATCAAACAAAATTTCACCAATTCAAAAAAAGTTGATGAATGGAAAATATCTTAATAATTCGAAAACAGTTTGTGAGTTACGAAATAGTTTATTCATTCATAAAATGTCGTTGATTCAGAAAATGATCATGTATTTCAAAAAAGAGTGTTAAATCAAAACAATGTTCGTTAATTTTAAAAATTGTTCCACCAATTTCCAAAAAAAATATTCGTAAATTGTAGAAATGTTCGCCGATTCAATAAAATCGTTTAAAAAATGTTCAAATTTTAAAAACTTGTGTGCAAACAGTATAAAATATTCGTGAATTAAAAAAATTCTTGATTTAGTAAATGCTCAAAAAAAATTGAAAGTGTTCACCGATTTGAAAAATATTTACGATTACAAATATGTGCACGAGTTTAGAAGGATGTCGTCTCAAGGCGTCTCCAAGCTGTGACGCGCGCAATCTCATCTCCAGGTCGCTTCATTGAACCTTTTGATGTGATGATGGTTTAGGCTGTCATTCGTGGCCGCCGCTGAATGACAGCCTAAGGTGGAGAAGTTGGTGGACGGAAGTTGGTGGACGCGGTGCCGGGGCATGTCCAAGGGTTGGAGGACGCCAACGACGTGTTCGGCAACCCGTTCCATGAACTAGCGCCCAAGGTGAGGTCCCTTGCCCGTGCCCCCAGCTGTTTGCTGTTTTGCCCACCTGAAACATGGATCAAAGATGAAAGTCGTGAATGTTGTTCAATGGTGTGAAAAGATCCACTGAATTTCCGTGCTGCTTCCTAAGAAATACTCCCTAAAAAAAAAGGCAGCCCGGTGCATGTAGATCCCGCTTGCGCAGGGTCCGGGGAAGGGTCCGACCACTTTGGGTCTATAGTACGCAGCATTTCCCTACATTTCTGTAAGAGGCTGTTTTCAGGACTTGAACCCGTGACCTCTTGGTCACAAGGCAGCAGCTTTACCACTGCGACAAGGCTCCCCTTCTTAAGAAATACTCCCTCCGTCCGGAAATAGTTGTCCTACAAATTGATAAAATGGATGTATCTATAACTAAAATAAGTCTAGATACAATCATTTCTAGGACAAGTATTTTCGGACGGAGGGAGTACTAATGCTCATGTTTTACAATTTGCTTTGAAAATCACCATATATATACCAGTTGGCCTATTTATTTTACTTCCTTGTTCCCCTATATGAAATAGTTGAAAGACCTGCCATGCCATTATGCAATGCATCCTGAGTGCATCATTGTGAAATTGGCCCATACATATTTGATATACAACTTTTGTAACAAGATGACATTCCATCCTTTCCACTTGTAAAATGTGAAATTGGTCCAGCATTTGATATACGTTTGTAAATACTTGTGTGCAGCATCGTGTTGTAGGATTACACTCTACGCTCTTTTGAAACAAGCATGTTCGGATTCTCTGTTGGTTACGTTCTCTTCCTGTTGACTGAATGATTTTTCTTGATCTGTATGTATGCTGATCAGTTCCAGAAACCACTATGGATGAATTCTGATGAGTTCTATTGTGTCCCCTACATCTGGAAAGTCATCTCCCCATTCCTGTCAACACACCATCTGTTCAGTTCAAAAAGAATATTTGTCATCTTTTCCCTTCTCTGGTTAATGAATTTCTTCTATCCTTTCTTCAGGTGCATGCTTCATAATTTTGCCACGGGTTTTGAAATGTATGGTGTCTTGGATGATGTTGCTTCTGGGACTGACTATTGGTGGTTGACTAAGTGAAAACTCCAGAAAAGTAGCATCGTTGGCTTAATCAATTGTTATTGCTACTGAACTGTCAAACATTCCATATGCTCATCTTTTATGTCGAACAACTTCTGTTTTAGGGGTGGAGTTTGCGTGTCTATCGAAGGTATCGAGCAAAATTCTATTGTTTATAACCTTATATGTCAGATGTTGTTTTTCATGGCAGACAAATGGATCTTTAGGCGAATTTCATTAACCATATTCTAGAAGAGCTATAGGCGATAAATAAATAGGTTTGTCTTCTTCTGTACCACGGTAGTTGCTATGTAATACTACATCATTTGGTTTATGTATGCATCCGAATTAACCTGTATGTCAGATAAGCATGTGATATGTTTAATTTGCAGAAAATGTGGCATGCTACTTGTGTTGCTTTCGCCCTAGGGCTTGCTAATGGTTGCAAGCAATTTTTACTTTGATCAGACTTTCACTATTTCCAGGTATGGGGTCAAGACATATCCAGCAAGAAGGAATGGGAAATCAGTCCTGTTGCAAGTTCCTCAAAATCAACATTTTGTATCTACACGTTCCTTATGATGCCCCATTGCTAGATTCGCCATATTTGTGGATGTTTGAGGGATCGGATAAGGTGTATGCGGCTGTTGTACAATTGGGCTACATAGCTAGTTGACCATGCTTTTTCATCTATCTGCCCGTGAGAGCAGCACTGTCGCTAGAACTAGTAGATTATATTTTAGTTCCAAGTACAGCATAGGGAACAACACAATTCATCATGTCAGCTACGAAAGCATATACTAGTACTCCCTCCGTAAACTAATATTAGTGATCTAAACGCTCTTATATTAGTTTACGGAGGGAGTAACTAGGAAGCAACGCGAGAAAGCAGAGGAAGCAGAGTAAGATGGGTAATTCCGTTTCATCTTCAGTTACGGTATATATGCAGCACCAGCCAGCATGCATGCTTTTGTATCCAACTGTTTCAGCACAAATACAACTGATCACACTACAATAGTATCATTCTGGAGATCCATCAACACAATGGAATAAGGGAAAGCCATGCAGCACCTTCTTTCATACTATCATCCAACTTAATTATTCCGATACAAGTACGTACATACACACGGAGATGGGGTCATTCAACTTGGAGCACATCAAAATTCGTTCCATGATACTTCACCTGAAAACGTCAAGAGCATCATTCACAGCGCGCTTTTGTTAGAACAAAAACTGACGAATAATAACACATTGCAGATACACGATTGAGTTCCATGGTGGATCTGCCATGTTCACGGCACAGTAATTCAACATAACTTCTTTTTTAGAGGAACAAACATAAAAATGACCCTGAATGCAAATGCCTGAATAGAAGCCATCAGCTTTTGCCGCCGACACACTAAATGGCATGGTAAGTTCGACAATCCTGGGCGCCGACCATTTCACGAACGTAATCTATGCTCCTTCCATCTTAAATCCCAACTCCAAAACCTTGAGACTTGGGAAAGAAATGCCTTGGACTGTACCAACAAACTCCTTTAATGGCCGTTAGTTTCAGGCGAGCATCTTGTGTCAGTTCAGTTAAGCTGATGCACAGGTCGGCAAGGTGAGGGAGCATAACCGCCGGGACGGCCATCAACCAGTTATCGGCGGCGCCTGCTTGCGTTTTGGAGCAGCATCCGTGCTTTTGTAGCAGCCAAAATGGTACTCCATCTTCAGTTTCAGTTGTTGTATATATGCGGCAGCAGCATCCATGCTTTTGTAGCAAACTGTTCCAGCACAAGTGAACACGATCACAGTAGGATCATTCAAAAGATTTGCATTTGGAACAAGGGAAACCAAGCATCATTTTCATATATGTAAAGCAGAACCCACACAGGTAAATAATCCTTAATCCGACAGAGATTACAAATTTCCATGCATCATAGGAAAACACAAATCAAATATTCAGACAATAAAAATACCCTGAATTTAATAGAGCCGAATGCTTTCAGACTCCAAGTTCTGGCAGACGGAGGCAAAAACAGAGCTTAATTCTGAATCCTCAAAGTAAGGGACAGAAGCAGTCAAACAGAGTGCATGTAGCAACTTCAGTTGAGACTCGAGAATACTTTTTCCAGGAGGCTTTTCTGTTTCTGATTAAGTTGAGATTGAAAGTGCAATGAATATTAACTAGCCGCACAACATATCTTCTTCGCTGTGACACTGCAACCAAGCAATCCAGCCGCACAACATATCCTGGATCGGCAAAAGGAGAAGAGTAAAACATGTGAATTTGAGGAAACCAGAAGCAGCTTGGGTTGGGATATATATAGATGTACTGTATTTCGGTGGAGAGAATTAAAATGGGACGATATTCTAAAAAAGAATGGGCAGATGATTAGAATATGTATTGGTACCTCTTGCAGGCTGTGAGCACTTTAATCCTCATCAGCGATACCACCAGTCTCTTCCGCTGGTTCCCCCTCAAAATAAACTGCAGGGTGGTTGGAATTGGCACCTGCTTCTTTCCTGATCGCAGCAGCAGCAGCCTTGCATTCTGACCGTGTCGCCTCTTTCTTATCAAGCACTATGTGAGCTAATTTGAGACATGGGAGATGATGTATGCCTAAATAGAATTTATCAGCTTTTGCAGCCGACACACTGAATGGCATGTTGATAAGTTCCTCAAGCTTGGGTGCAGACTCTTTCACGAACGAAACATATAATTGTTCAGGTTTTCCAAAGTAAAGCACCTTCAGGTTTGGGAAAGAAGTGGCTTGGACTGTGCCAAAAAACTTCTTTGATGGCCGTAGTGTCAGGCGAAGTAAGGATGGGAGCTTCCTAAGAGCAAGCAGCCCATCTTCCGTCAGTTCAGTTAAGCTGATGCTCAGGTTGGCAAGGTTGGTGAGTGCTGGTGTAATCCACTTTGGAACATTTGTCAACGAATCGGGGCTGGTCGCCGAAAACCTTTGAAGAGAAGATGGCAGAGGCGACCAGGAATCTAAGAAGTCGAGGGAACCACGGTATGCTCGTATTTCCAAATCACAGAGTTTGCAGGTGCCAAGCTTGCACAGTGAGGAGAGGAACGCCTCTTGTTCACATCTCTTGTCCTCGCAAGAGACTTCATCACCAAGATCCACATAGAGTTCCTCCAAACTTGTCAGGTTCCGGAGATCCTCCAACACATCTGTTTCTTGCGAGATAATAACAAATATTGGCATCTCCTGTAAATTCCTCATGCCCCCAATCCCGTTTGGTAGTTTGTTCAGATATCCAATTAGGTGTTGTAGTGTAGTGAGCCGAGTAATTCCAGCAGGCAACTCACGCACATGTGTATTCCTAAGATCTAGTGTCTCTAGATTACCTAGCATGACGATCCCTGATGGCAGCTTTGATATACCTGTGCCCCTAAAGCTGAGGTACTTTAGCTGGAATAATTTTTCCATTCCTTTCATATCATAGTCCTTTAAATCCCCACAACCTTCAAAATCCAGAACACGTAAAGCTTCAAACCGATCAAGGCTGGGCAAGTGTGTGACGCAACATGATGGCATTACTATCAAAGTTCGAACATGGCTTAGATCTACATTTGCCAGTTCAGATGCAAGTTTCTTGTCAATGTGCTGGATTGATAGCCGCCGAATTGAACCTTGATGATTGGCCAAACTAGTTTGACCTCCACCTACCACAGTGGTAAAATTATCTTCAGCTGATTTTGAAATAATAATTTCGAGCATCATATCATGGACTCGACAGGCATGGACCTTTCCATCATACCAAATGCCCACCGGTTGGACCATGCTTTTATTGATCAGCTCATAGAAGTAAGTCTCCGCAACCTCTTGCTTGCTCTGTCCACGATATTCAGAGATGAAGCCTTCTGCGATCCATCGCCTCACTAGCCTATCTCTGTCAATCACATGGTCTTCGGGAAACAAACTTAGGTACAGCAAGCAAGTCTTGAGACGAGGTGCAAGATCATTGTAGCTAAGAGATAGTATGCTACTCATGCCCTCTAGACTGTTAGTTTTCTCCAGTGCAGTACCAATTGACCTCTTAACCTTCTCCCATTCTTCCTTGATGGCTGGTCGGTTTGCTAGCAAACCAGATATGCTGATAATTGCCAATGGTAGGCCTCCACATTTCTTTAGGATTTTATTAGAAACTTCCTTCAACATGTCAGGGCAATGTTCCTCAGAGCCAAATAATCTTTTGAAAAACAATCTTCTGGAGTGGAGATCACTTAGGGCTTCCAATTGATACACACGGTCATCATCGTCTGGACAACATGACTTTGCTACTTCAATGATGCGTGTAGTAGCTATAATTCTGCTAGAACAATTATTCTCTGGAAAAGCACACTTGATAGCTTGCCATGCTTGCGTAGACCATACATCATCGATGATGATGAGATACCTAAAAAATTAGTAGATGATGTCAATTCTAATTACCGGATCACAAACGGGAAATAATATTGTGCATTTACTGGATCCCAGATAAGTGGATGAAATATTGAGAAGCATGGATGGCAGGCACATCCTTCAACGGGAATAATAAGGGTCGAGGTTACCTTTTATTTTGTAGTAGTACTCTTAGCTCTGAAATATACTTCATTTCATCCCAATCACTGGTATCTTTTGTGGATCCACCTTGGCATGACACTTGAGAGATCACATCCTTGATAATCTTCTTTATATCTGGTTTTTGCGAGACCGACACGAAAGCCTTGCAATCAAACTTCCCTTGAATCTTGCGGCAAACCTCATTTGCCAGCGTTGTTTTGCCCAAACCACCAAACCCAACAATAGACAAGACCTTGCAATGTTTGGGCGATGTGTTTGCTTCTTCCAACATCCACTTGGCAAGATGGTCTCTTGGACCGTCGACGCCCACAAGGTGTGCCTCATCGGCAAAAAGTGCGTGCAGCCGCGGATCCACGGCTGGAGGGCCGGCGGTGCTCGAAGGAGCATCATTCAGCAGCTTGTAACAATCCTTGAGCTCTTTCACCTGCCTGATGCGGTCCTTGAGGTCGTGGATCTCGCCGGCGATTCCGTGCCTGGCTCCAAGTGTCTTGAGACGGCGAACGGTCTTGCGGAACAAGTCCTTGAATCCGCCATGGTCTTGGCTGTCGCCGAGGTGGTGGATGAACTTGTCGAAGACGTCCTCGGTGTCGTAGGCCAGCTCCCTGACCAGCGAGATCCAGGCCTTGACCTGGTGGTTGGGGTCGTCCAGCTTGGTGTACTCCTTGAGCGCGGCGTGCATGCTGGCGAGCTCGGATCTGAGGGAGCGGATCTCGCGGCGGACCCCTTTCAGCCGGCCGCACTCGTCGGCGAGCAAGGCCGTGAGCTTCCCGAGCAGGGGCCCAAAGGCGCCGTGCGCGGCGCTCACCACCGCCATGGACTGATGGCAATGCTGTGCCCCTAGCTCACCACTGCATCTATGTAAAATCCGTCTTGGTGCTGGGACTGTGAGTGGAGCAAAAGCGGATCGAGGAAGAGGAGGATCGAGCAATGGATGTGGTGGGCGGCTCGATTCGCAAGATTTCGTGGTCCAGTGATGTGGTGGGCGTTTGGGAGGAGACGGCGGCGGAGGAGGAGAGCGAGCGAGGTGGCGGCGGCGGGGGAGCAGAGGAGAGGAGTGAGAGTGAGGAAGCTTGACTCCCAGCCACCAGTGGTCTTTCCAAGTCAGTCAACTCTGCAGCTGAACGAACGCGCAAAAGAAAAAAGGAAAAAAAAAAACTCTGCATTCAGCTGACGATCAGCATTATTCATCAGCTCAAAGCAAACCAATTATACATGTAACTCCTTATGCATACACTACTCTAGCTACGATATTACCGGTAATTGCCTTTGGCTCCTAGGTGCATATGCACCCATTGTCGAAATCCAAATTCCGAGAAGTTAAAAAATTCGAAACAAAAATCCTGCGTGTATATCCGGACATTTTATGTGCGTTCACAAGGTTTCAGTGAAAAACGACGTTTTTTGTGGCTTGTGTAAAAAAGATAAAGAAATGCCTCGTGAATAGTTAAAATGAAGCATCAGAAATTGTCTTTTTTACACAAGCCACAAAAAACGTCGTTTTTCACCGAAACCTTGTGAACGCACATAAAATGTCCGGATATACACGCGGGATTTTTGTTTCGAATTTTTTAACTTCTAGGAATTTGGATTTCGACAATGGGTGCATATGCACCTAGGAGCCAAAACGCCACTCTCCGATATTACTCCCTCCATTCCTAAATATATGACATATTGAACTATCAAAACGTAGTATCACTACTACTAGAATCTGGTTTTGTCCCGTGTTCATTCTATCAGGAACACGGCGAACTTCTTTCTGCCGAGTTTGATCTGATATCCTACTCAGCGGCGAGAAGAAACTCAGCATAGTTGTGCCTTTGCCAAGTTCTGATGAAAAATGACTCGGTGAACAAAAATAACTCAGCGGAATCACAAGTTCACCGAGTTCCCGATGGAACAAACTCGGCAAACACTGACATGTGGGGCACACTTTGCAACAGTTGACGGAGCCATGACGGTGGCCTTTGTTGCCGAGTTTCGTCAGTTAGAAACTCAGTAAACACTAGCTAAGTGTCCGTGCGTTGCCACGGATTAACAAATATATATATATACAAAGAGAAAATTCATGTGACATGAGAGTCAAAGGTCATTTCTATGGGATGATATCTCATGGTCATGATCTAGTAGATACATACATCTCGTCATTGTCTTTCTTCCACACTCCATGTCTGAGCTACCATGCGACATTCGACTTCCTTCTCCCACCATGCATGCTTTTATCTCCTATTTCTCCTACCTTTACCTTACACGACAGTACCAAGTTTCTTGTCCAACTATCATAATCTTCTCCGGTAGGGCACCCCCTTAGATTATTACTGACGTGTACATGTTGCAAATAAGATCAACGAAAATGGATACTAAATTTCTGATGAGAAATGAGAATTCAGGGCAATATCTTCCCAAGACAATAATAATTCCAAGACAATCTTTTTATACCTTCTGTCAACATTGGGACACACATTCCACACAATAAGCATGCAATGATGTTGATACTTGATTAATTGTCATTATATGTCTACAGTAAAGATAACTTTACTCAAAACCGCCTATCTTAGCCAAATCAACAAATCTCTCTCATTAATGCAATTTTCTTTAGAAAACAAATAATAGATTCTTGCCTATCTTAGCCAAATCAACGAATCTCTTTCATTAATGCAATTTGCTTTAGCAAACAAATAATAGATTCTTTCCTACCTTAGCCAAATCAACGGATCTCTCCCATTAATGCAATTTGCTTTAGCAAACAAATAATAGATTCTTTCCTACCTTAGCCAAATCAATGGATCTCTCCCCGGTTCGCTGGGCGCGTTTCGGTGGGTGGGCGTGGGGGTGGGGGTAATTTGATGGAAATAAACCGGTTGAAAATAAACGGATCCTGTCTCACTCTTCACTTTCTTTACAATAAACTTCAGAATAGCAATCTTGGCGAGTGATCTCGACGGGGTTCAATCGGCGTGGCGCACCGCTGATTCTTCCAGGAGTGGGTGCTGAGAGGAAGGATCCCAAACCTCCATTGTCAATCGGCCAGAGCTGCATCGTCCTTTGGATCAGAGCGTGGACGGGATCAAGACGGTAGGGTTTGAGGAATTTGTAGGACATGAGGGTTTATGGTTGGCAGCACGAGAACTCACCCATATCTTGGCAGACGGCAGGCCCGAGGTGCGGTCGTGTTCATGCTTCGGGAGCTGCCACATGCTGTCCTCGCCGCCATCAGCGACACCATCGCCATCGCCTATTGCCACCACTTCAGCGCCACGAGCGTGGGACCGAGGGACGAAGGGAAGGGAAGGAAGTGAATTGACGTACCTATGTTTGGTATATATCACACGAGGAATCAAAACTGGATGCACGTGAAAGCATAGAGATGGGAGAGGAGGACAGAGGAAGGGAAGGGCAAGAGGAACCTGAGGATGTGCGATGAAGGAGCGATGCCAAAACATCACAAAGGGGGACCCGTAGCTCGTCACGTAGCGCGGCCGCCTCATTGCCGGCTGCCACCCCGCGCTACCGCCTCCTTGCGCAGGTTCCGTTCGTGGAGCGTGAGGAGCGCATGACCTGCCTTCACCGCGGCCTGGTCCTCCCCACTATCGTGAAGCTCGCCCGCATCGCCGCCCCAATTGCTCAGGATGACGGATGAATATCCTGCAACAGCGACGTGGGTGAGGGATGCAGCCGAGATGGAGGGATGATTTTCGTGGCTAAACCCTCCCTATCAAAATAACTACTTAAAAAAGGCAAAGATCGATGCATTAGGAAAATTAGGATTTGGAATTGATTGTCATAAAACAAAATTTTATTAATTGATAACGTGCTATCGGTACATGCCCGTTTATAACGTGTCTAGTTAGGAAACTTTGGAAAAGTTAGAAAAGTTTTTATTGTGAGGGTAAAAAAATCAATGTGAGGAGATATGGTGGTGGGATATGAGACGAAAATAAACCGGACAAAAATAAACCAGACGAAATATAACCAGAAAAAAATAAACCGTGGACGCAATCCTACCAACTGCTCCATTAGGAGTAGAGATTTTCGGTTTCTCATATTTTTAAATTAGAAATTCGGCGGTCCCACCTTTGCCAAGTTTGACTTGTATTTAATCCCACTTCGCCCCGAGGGACGTGCGCCCACCAACTTAAATAGCCGCGTCGGCTGACGGGAAGCGGCTCCCCTGACGTACGTTGCCTGCAGTTGTGGCACTGCCATGTGGGCCTGTTTTTCAATGAGCCCACCTGTCACTGATGGAACGGCACCCTGCCGAACGGCAGAGGAGCCTCGTCCCGGCTGACGGTAGTAAGTTTATCTCTTGTTGAATTAGGTTAATCAATTCTCCCTATGTGAATGAGACAACTTGACACCAGATGGCATTTCATCAATCGATTATTGTCCATCGAGTGTGTCTCATTCAGTATGTTGATAGCCCAATAAAAGAGATTTTTAATTTGAAATTATTTGTTTAATATTTTTATTTTTCCAGTTTTGTTGTTGCTCTATGCTTTTTACCGTCCCGTCGGCCCGATTGTTTCAGCGGGGTTTGCGGCACCCACTGTGATATGACCAACGCTAAAGTTGTTTGTACCGACGACCACCACGATGTACAAGACGCTGGTCTAGGTCAAGTTATGGCAGCTCGGCTTGATAATATGATGCATCCTAGTGAGGAGAATATTAAGGTTGAACCAGAGTCAGTTGGTATTGTGCAAAATACAAGGCGTGAGAGTCAAACCAGGCTAGAGACATTTATTTTAGCAGATAAACAAACGAGTACTGGTCCTTGTGAGGAAGTTAGATTTTTCACGTACATGCATGGAGGATGGAGATACTATTACTCTGGGGACCAATTAATTAAAGTGGAGGATGTGTTTGCTGCACGCATATGGTTCAGACGACGGGGGCTGGTCACAATATTTTTGTTCATATTTTTACCTTTCAAGAAACGTACGAGCAAAGGAAGTTGTGCATGTCGTAAACTCTCCTTGAAGGCTGTTGGCTGGGGGCCACCAACAGCGTATACGACCATGTTGTTACCAAGGTAGAGTCCTAGTAGATTATTCAGGCAAGTTTTAGTCAGTTTATTAAATTTGATATATCTGCTGAGATGTAAAAGGCAGAAGTTGTTTAAATTAGTAGAGGTCAAGATAGATGGGTTGAGTTTGCCACGCAAGTTAGATTGGTCGACCACTATATAAGGTCATATATGTGCGCCATGTAAAACAGGTTATTTTTATTTGAAATAGACACGATGTGTTTTTCAGGGTAGATACCCGTATCAAGTTTTAGAGGGATCTTTAGAAAACCTCTGTGTTGCGATTTTCTCTTCGTGGAAATTGTGTTGCGCGTGAGTACCTTCGTCGAGATTGGTTTTCTCGTGCTGGGCCGCAAGGTTCAAACCCTCTACTTCGTGTACATCGCGTGCGCGGGCGAGAGGTTGCTACTGGTGGTGGTGGAGTGTCGTGAAAGATCGAACCGCAACAACCGACCGGATCTCACCACGAGGTTCGGTCGTTATCACACTGGGACCTCAATTGCATGCAGCGCGCATATCAACACTTAGCTCACGGCTATGATATCAGCTTCATACATACGAATCCTGACGAAGGAAGACATATTCGGCTAGTACGTCAATGATGAGAATGACAAAAGTTCGCCTGAGCCGGTGAACTTCATAGAGGCAATTGTTGTAGCTAACGACGAGTAGGTAGTTAAAGATGGTCAAGAGGGTGGAAGAGTAGGAGAGAAGCAGCTGAAGCCATCATGCATCACCTGAATGCATTGAACTTCACTTACCCCAATACAAATTGACCAGAGTGGGTCCTAGATTTTTGATTTTAACAAAAAAAACACATATATATGATGAGTTTCATGCAGGTGAAACTAGGTAAAGACTCCAATTGTCACTACTTTGCCGAGTTCCCAACAAAAAGAACTTGGCACAAGATGACTCTTTCGCCGCCAACCTGCCAACAACAAGCTTGTAGTAGTAAGTTTAGTCCCACCTCGCGCGCCAGAGGTGGGATGCGGCCTGCTTAAATAGTTGTGCCGTGTAAATGATGCAAGCTTGAGCCATCATTGCACACTTTATGAAAGATATGATTGTGACAATGGATCTTCTTTGCTTATATTTGTAGAGATGATTCATTGTCATAGATTGTGAGGCTGTTTGGTTTGGAGCCTTGAGCTGCCCAGCCAAAACATTGGTCGTTGACCAGGCTTCGGCTGGCCGCTTGGATCGCCTCCAAAATTTTGGTGCGCCGGCCCGCCTCAGCTCCATCCCGCTGCTCTTGAGCCAAATCGTTGGCAGAAACGCGGGCGGCTGAATCCCTCGCCAATATTTTGGCGTGCCAATAGCGCCCAGGATTTGGCAGGGCGGACATGGAAACTAACCAAACAGCCCCTGTATCCCACACAAAATATGCATTAATGGCTACTCAGCTCTTTTTTGAATAATTTCATCTCAAGCTTCATCGGTCCATACTGCCCGTTAGGGTCGCTTTTTTTTTTTACCGGGGCAGGGTTTGAGGCGCCCACTGACACTAGCCCTTATATTACAGGATGGAGGGAGTATGTGTCATGTGTGCTAGGCACCATTCGGTGCTGGCGACTTTGCCTTGAACTTGACCATAAAGGAAGGAAAAGTGTCTAGAGTTCTACATACATGTTTCTGCCTATTAACGACACATAACAAAAGAAAAAGATAGAATTGGTTTTACAATAATAATGAAAAACGGCGCAGCAAGGCACGCATCACTTTCTAGTTGGTATGAATTCCCCAATGATCGTTCACATATCCTAATACGCTCTATTGCTTCCCATCTCGAATGTACGGGATAAACGGTAAATTTGAAAACACAAAAAAAAACTGATTTTCTTTTTTCACCTGCAGCACTATTGCTTTAAGTGTTCTATTTACGTTCATTTTTTTCTGAAGCAATGACTGCTTTTGATTAGATAAAATATATTTTTTTTGGGAAAAAATATATTAAAATTAATGTTCAAAAATTGCATTTTGTGTAGAGCACCGACTTTGTTTTTCAGTCCATAGCACCACGAATGTCATTTCTGCATGAAAAATGCAGGCATGTAGAATACTCTAACATGCCCACTGCAAACATAATTCAAATATTTTGGAATTACTTTAATATACATTTTAAATTTTACTCTTCAAAACAAATGTGCCCCAGCACTTAAACAAAGGAAGTGACAGGGAAGCAGAGCATTTTTCCAATAATTCCAACTCTACCCTCCCCTGCATCGTTCTCATCTCTGCTCAACGAACTTGGCACCACCGGTATAAATTCCATCCGTTCCAACCTCCAAGTCCATCTCGGATCCCAGTAGCACGGCCCCTTCTTCTCCGTCTTGTACATCTACGTCGCCCCGGCTGGCTAACCACCGGCGTCGGCAACTTCCTGGCCCGCCGCTAAATGACCACACAGCAAAACCACCACCGAGCAGCAGCGGAAGAATTCCCGCTGCACTCGCCTGCCTCCTCCACCGGCTCCGCGGACTCCGCGCCCCGGCCATGCCGCCGGTGCTCCCGTTCGACACCAACGGCGCCGACGAGATGCTCCTGCTCGATATGATCTCCCAGTACCACCACGTCCAGCATGCCGCGGCCGCACCCACGATTGCGCCGGTGAAGCGGGAGGCCAGCCAAGAGGAAGACAAGGCGGCCGTGGACGTCGGGCGCGCGTTCCGCGGGGTGCGCAAGCGGCCGTGGGGCAAGTACGCAGCCGAGATCCGTGACTCGACGCGGAACGGCGTGCGGGTGTGGCTGGGCACCTTCGACAGCCCGGAAGCTGCGGCGCTGGCGTACGACGAAGCTGCCTTCGCCATCCGCGGCGGCGCCGCCGTGCTGAACTTCTCCGCCGACCATGTCCGGCGTTCTCTTGAGGGCGTAGCAGACGACGTGTGCGGTCGTGCCCATAGCGTGTCGCCCGTGCTGGCGCTCAAGCGGCGGCACTCCATGCGTAGCCGGAAGGCCGTGACGACAGGCAGGAAGTCGAAGGCCGCCACCCGGGGGGCGCAGCCAGAGGGCATGGTGATGGAGCTTGAGGACCTTGGTACGGAGTACCTGGAGCAGCTGCTCGGCGCCTCCGAGGACACCACCTCCATGAATTCATGCTGCTGGACCCACCATTCCATGACTTGAAGATCGCTCGCTGTTTTTCTCTTTCTTGTCGCTCAGTCTTGTTCTAGCTAGATAGAATTCAGATAGCTTCGTTGGGATCGACGGCTGTGCAGGTTTGGTTCGGAAGTTCAAATTATTTTGGTTCGGAAGTTCAAAATTTTTTTTGCCCCGTCAAAATGAATGGTTTTGGATGCTTCACCTAAAGCTTGGCAAGAAAAAAAAAAGCACCACAACGAATTTTATGGTTGACGGCTGAAGTGGAATGGAGCGTTCTTACGTGGGTGCTGACGTGGCACAAAAAGGATGAAATGCATACATGTGTTGATTGACCAGGTCAAGAGCCCAAACATGCATCCATGCAAGTTGGTAGCACTCTCTCACGTGCAATTATAAACACAAGAATAGCAAAAGGAGAAAGGTATACCTACTTTTCGTCCTTCTACTTTTAGCGTAGTTTAGATTTGATTTGATACCTTAATTTTATATAATCCGACAACTTCACGTTCAACTACTAAAACCGGACAAGGTTCATCCCGGAGGCGGTTTTGGTACTGACTCACCCCGGTTTTTACTGTGCTGACTCAATTTGTGTACCTTTTTTTGTCAAATCTGTGATTAAAAAGAATTGGCGTATTATTTTCAAACGCACGTATCTTTTCCAAGTTTGCATATCTTTCAAATTCGTGCATGTTTTTCAAGTCCGTGAACTTTTTTGAAATTAACATGCTATTTTCAAATCCATGCACTTTTTTCAACTTTGTGTATTTTTTTTCCAAATTCACATATTTTTGTGGGAAATTTCGTTAACCTGAATAAAGTACACCGATGTAAAAAAATATAAAATTGAAAAAGATGAGCGAACTTGAATAAAGTACATGAATTTCAAAAGGTACATGAATTTCAAAAAAGATCATGCATTTGAAAAAGCACGCGGTTTTGAAAAAAAACAGATAATAGAAAAGTGCGTGGATTTGAAAAAAGTACGCAAACTTGAAAAAGTATTAGGACTTTAAAAAAGAAGTGCCCGGATTTCAAAAATATATGGATTTGAAAAAAGTTACATGAATTTGAGTCAGCTTCGGTAAAAAACGTAGTGGGTCGGCACCAAAACTGGTGAAAACCAAGATCAGGGACGAATCTTGTCCGGTTTCACTGGTTTGGAGTGCAAGTTGTCTGGTTTTAAAGTCGAGGGGCTAAATCTAGACTCGGTCAAGAGTTGAGAGCCAAAAAATATACTTTTCTCTAAGATAAACAAGACTACTCCAATCGAATTGAGTCGATATGGTGGTATGTACATATTCAGTTTGATTGGCATGTCGTATTAGTTCAATCAATGCCAGTGCAATGGATATGGTTAGTTTGTTTTGCTTCCACCTCATAGTGGGTAAAGACAGTCGTCATGTTTGAATTCCTCTGGCTTGGATTGTTCCCAAAAAGAAAGCAACAAAATAGGGAGTAAGAGTTAGACGGGTTGAGCGAGAGTGCTGACATGGCATGTCAAAGATGAAGAGAACACAGCTCAAGGTTAGATGCATGGATGCATGTCTTGACAAGGTCCGAGTCCAAACATGTTGGTGAGCTAGTGGTTTTTGTAAAACAATCATCGGGGCCTTAATGCATTACTCAAAGGGGCCACTAGCTGCCAAGTTTACAGAGACGACGCCATGATATGGTGGCATCTTTCTATTGCTGCACCCTAAATCTACCCAACCCAAGAGTAATCTATTGTTCCCGAGTATTGCACTGAAGGGGAGCGTCTCATTGTTGAATAGATGAACATTGTGGGCCAAATTAGGCTCTTTGACTATGATCACGTGCGAGTATAACAAACAAATGGTTTTTACGGGACGCGGCAAAACATCTTCCCCAACATCTAGTTTCACGGGCTAGGAGGATGATCCGAGCTCAGCCCCTATCCGCATCGAGATTTGGCGGGAGAGACATTTCCACGCGGCTGTTCCCGCTCCCCCCACCCTCCGCCACCATTGCCCCGCCACCGCATGTTCCAGTGCATCTTCCCCAGCCGTCCTCGCCACCATGGATGACTCCTTGCTAGCCCCACCACCGTCGAGGTAGCGCACGCTCCTTTCCCTCGGGCGGATCTCGTCGCCGGCCATGTTGGCCCTGCCGTCGCCCAAGTTAACACCGCGCCTGCCCGCAAGCGGCAGGGCAACGTGGTCGTGTAGGGTGAGAATCCGGCAGCCCTCGCCGCGAAAGCCCGCACTTCGGGCGCCGACGCTGCTGCGCGATCTCGGCCGGTGGCGGAGAAGGTCACCAAGGCCACCAGCGACAAGAGGAAGAGGATTCCGGCTACAAAGAAGCTGCCTCCTTCATCTGCTCACTCCATCCCCAAAAGAGGTGCCCCGGCGATGCCGTTCAACGGTGCTACTCCCCCCGCAAGTGAGGTGTTCGACAAAATGGCCGGAAGGTATGCGTCTTTGGTCATGACAATTTTCTTTGATTTTCGCCATTTTTGCGATAGCTCGTGACTTGTTGTCGTTCGCTATAGCGGTGGTTCAAACAATGCAACTGCCGAGTTCGTGAACTTGTTGGACACCAACGCCGTTGACATTGATCAAGCCCCGTTCGCCGCATTCGACTACACTGAAACGAAGGGCGGCGTGGACGATCATGGTTGTGAGGAAGAATTGGATGAGATCGAAGCAGAAGCGTATGGGCAATCGCAAACAAAAACTGGGAAAAGCCAAAGATCAAAGAACTACACGAACTTGGAAAATCAAGTTCTCATCAATGCACGGAGTGCGGTGTCTCTCAATGCATGCATGGGTACTTCTCAAACCGCCAAGAGGTATTGGCAAAGGTGTTGGGGAACGTAGTAATTTCAAAATTTTCCTACGCACACGCAAGATCATGGTGATGCATAGCAACGAGAGGGGAGAGTGTAGTCCACGTACCCTCGTAGACCGAAAGCGGAAGCGCTATATCAATGCGGTTGATGTAGTCGTACGTCTTCACGATCTGACCGATCCAAGCACCGAAACTACGGCACCTCCGAGTTCTAGCACACGTTCAGCTCGATGACGATCCCCGGACTCCGATCCAGCAAAGTGTCGGGGAAGAGTCCCGTCAGCACGACGGCGTGGTGACGATCTTGATGTTCTACTGTCGCAGGGCTTCGCCTAAGCACCGCTACAATATTATCAAGGAGTATGGTGGAGGGGGGCACCGCACATGGCTAAGAGAACGATCACGAAGATCAACTTGTGTGTCTAGAGGTGCCCCTGCCCCCGTATATAAAGGAGCAAGGGGGGGGGGGTGCGGCCGGCCCTAGGAGGAGGCTTGCCGGAGGAGTCCTACTCCCACCGGGAGTAGGACTCCCCCCTTTCCCTAGTTGGATTAGGACTTGGAGGGAAGGAAGAGAGGGGGAAAAGGAAAGGGGGGGGGGGGCGCCGCCCCCCCTCCTTGTCCAATTCGGACTTGGGAGGGGAGGGGCGCGCGGCAGCCCCTAGGCCTCCTCTCCTCTTCCTCCACTAGGCCCAATAAGGCCCATTAGGTTACCGGGGGGTTCCGGTAACCTCCCGGTACTCCGGTAAAATGCCGATTTCACCCGGAACACTTCCGATGTCCAAACATAGGCTTCCAATATATCAATCTTTATGTCTCGACCATTTCGAGACTCCTCGTCATGTACGTGATCAAATCCGGGACTCCGAACAACATTCGGTACATCAAAATATATAAACTCATAATGAAACTGTCATCGTAACGTTAAGCGTGCGGACCCTACGGGTTCGAGAACAATGTAGACATGACCGAGACACGTCTCTGGTCAATAACCAATAGCGGAACCTGGATGCTCATATTGGCTCCTACATATTCTACGAAGATCTTTTATCGGTCAGACCGCATAACAACATACGTTGTTCCCTTTGTCATCGGTATGTTACTTGCCCGAGATTCGATCGTCGGTATCTCAATACCTAGTTCAATCTCGTTACCGGCAAGTCTCTTTACTCGTTCCGTAATACTTCATCTCGCAACTAGATCATTAGTTACATTGCTTGCAAGGCTTAAGTGATGTGCATTACCGAGAGGGCCCAGAGATACCTCTCCGACAATCGGAGTGACAAATCCTAATCTTGAAATACGCCAACCCAACATGTACCTTTGGAGACACCTGTAGAGCACCTTTATAATCACCCAGTTGCGTTGTGACGTTTGGTAGCACATAAAGTGTTCCTTCGGTAAACGGGAGTTGCATAATCTCATAGTCACAGGAACATGTATAAGTCATGAAGAAAGCAATGGCAACATACTAAACGATCGGGTGCTAAGCTAATGGAATGGGTCATGTCAATCACATCATTCTCCTAATGATGTGATCCCGTTAATCAAATGACAACACATGTCTATGGTTAGGAAACATAACCATCTTCGATTGACGAGCTAGTCAAGTAGAGGCATACTAGTGACGTTTAGTTTGTCTATGTATTCACACAAGTATTATGTTTCCGGTTAATACAATTCTAGCATGAATAATAAACATTTATCATGATATAAGGAAATAAAATAATAACTTTATTATTGCCTCTAGGGCATATTTCCTTCAGTCTCCCACTTGCACTAGAGTCAATAATCTAGATTACACGGTAATGATTCTAACACCCATGGAGCTTTGATGTTGATCATGTTTTGCTTGTGGAAGAGGCTTAGTCAACGGGTCTGCTACATTCAGATCCGTATGTATCTTGCAAATCTCTATGTCTCCCACCTGGACTAGATCCCGGGTGAAATCTGGATTCCTTTGCCAAGGCAATTGCACCAGTATTGTCACAAAAGATTTTCATTGGACCCGATGCACTAGGTATGACACCTAGATCGGATATGAACTCCTTCATCCAGACTCCTTCATTTGCTGCTTCCGAAGCAGCTATGTACTCCGCTTCACATGTAGATCCCGCCACGACGCTTTGTTTAGAACTGCACCAACTGATAGCTCCACCGTTTAATGTCAACACGTATCCAGTTTGCGATTTAGAATCGTCCAGATCAGTGTCAAAGCTTGCATCAACGTAACCATTTATCATGAGCTCTTTGTCACCTCCATATACGAGAAACATATCCTTAGTCCTTTTCAGGTATTTCAGGATGTTCTTGACCACTGTCCAGTGATCCACTCCTGGATTACTTTGGTACCTCCCTGCTAGACTTATAGCAAGACACACATCAGGTCTGGTACACAGCATTGCATACATGATAGAGCATATGGCTGAAGCATAGGGAACATCTTTCATTTTCTCTCTATCTTCTGCACTGGTCGGGCATTGAGTCTTACTCAACTTCACACCTTGTAACACACGCAAGAATCCTTTCTTAGCCTGATCCATTTTGAACTTTTTCAAAACTTTGTCAAGGTATGTACTTTGTGAAAGTCCAATTAAGCGTCTTGATCTATCTCTACAGATCTTAATGCCCAATATGTAAGCAGCTTCACCGAGGTCTTTCATTGAAAAACTCTTATTCAAGTATCCCTTTATGCTATCCAGAAATTCTATATCATTTCTGATTAGTAATATGTCATCCACATATAATATCAAAAATGCTACAAAGCTCCCACTCACTTTCTTGTAAATACAGGTTTCTCCAAAAGTCTGTATAAACCCAAATGCTTTGATCACACTATCAAAGCGTTTATTCCAACTCCGAGAGGCTTGCACCAGTCCATAAATGGATCGCTGGAGCTTGCACACTTTGTTAGCTCCCTTTGGATCGACAAAACCTTCCGGCTGCATCATATACAACTCTTCTTCCAGAAATCCATTCAGGAATGCAGTTTTGACATCCATCTGCCAAATTTCATAATCATAAAATTCGGCAATTGCTAACATGATTCGGACAGACTTAAGCATCGCTACGGGTGAGAAGGTCTCATCGTAGTCAATCCCTTGAACTTGTCGAAAACCTTTTGCGACAAGTTGAGCTTTGTGGACAGTAATATTACCGTCAGCGTCAGTATTCTTCTTGAAGATCCATTTATTCTCAATTTCTTGCCGATCATTGGGCAAGTCAACCAAAGTCCACACTTTGTTCTCATACATGGATCCCATCTCAGATTTCATGGCTTCAAGCCATTTTGCGGAATCTGGGCTCACCATCGCTTCTTCATAGTTCGTAGGTTCATCATGATCTAGTAGCATGACTTCCAGAACAAGATTACCGTACGACTCTGGTGTGGATCTTACTCTGGTTGATCTACGAGGTTCAGTAGTAACTTGTTCTGAAGTTTCATGATCATTATCATTAGCTTCCTCACTAATCGGTGTATGTGTCACAGAAACTGGTTTCTGCGATGTACTACTTTCCAATAAGGGAGCAGGTACAATTACCTCATCAAGTTCTACTTTCCTCCCACTCACTTCTTTCGAAAGAAACTCCTTCTCTAGAAAGGATCCATTCTTAGCGGCAAATGTCTTGCCTTCGGATCTGTGATAGAAGGTGTACCCAACAGTCTCCTTTGGGTATCCTATGAAGACATATTTCTCCGATTTGGGTTTGAGCTTATCAGGTTGAAGTTTTTTCACATAAGCATCGCAGCCCCAAACTTTTAGAAACGACAACTTTGGTTTCTTGCCAAACCACAGTTCATAAGGTGTCGTCTCAACGGATTTTGATGGTGCCCTATTTAACGTGAATGCGGCCGTCTCTAAAGCATAACCCCAAAACGATAGCGGTAAATCTGTAAGAGACATCATAGATCGCACCATATCAAGTAAAGTACGATTACGACGTTCGGACACACCATTACGCTGTGGTGTTCCGGGTGGCGTGAGTTGCGAAACTATTCCGCATTGTTTCAAATGTAGACCAAACTCGTAACTCAAATATTCTCCTCCACGATCAGATCGTAGAAACTTTATTTTCTTGTTACGATGATTTTCAACTTCACTCTGAAATTCTTTGAACCTTTCAAATGTTTTAGACTTATGTTTCATTAAGTAGATATACCCATATCTGCTTAAATCATCTGTGAAAGTGAGAAAATAATGATATCCGCCACGAGCTTCAACATTCATCGGACCACATACATCCGTATGTATGATTTCTAACAAATCTGTTGCTCTCTCCATAGTACCGGAGAACGGTGTTTTAGTCATCTTGCCCATGAGGCACGGTTCGCAAGTACCAAGTGATTCATAATCAAGTGGTTCCAAAAGTCCATCAGTATGGAGTTTCTTCATGCGTTTTACACCGATATGACTTAAACGGCAGTGCCACAAATAAGTTGCACTATCATTATCAACTCTGCATCTTTTGGTTTCAACACTATGAATATGTGTGTCACTACTATCGAGATTCATCAAAAATAGACCACTCTTCAAGGGTGCATGACCATAAAAGATATTACTCATATAAATAGAACAACCATTATTCTCAGATTTAAATGAATAACCGTCTCGCATTAAACAAGATCCAGATATAATGTTCATGCTCAACGCTGGCACCAAATAACAATTATTTAGGTCTAATACTAATCCCGATGGTAGATGTAGAGGTAGCGTGCCGACCGTGATCACATCGACTTTGGAACCATTTCCCACGCGCATCGTCACTTCGTCCTTCGCCAGTGTTCGCTTAATCCATAGTCCCTGATTCGAGTTGCAAATATTAGCAACAGAACCAGTATCAAATACCCAGGTGCTACTGCGAGCTCTAGTAAGGTACACATCAATAACATGTATATCACATATACCTTTGTTCACCTTGCCATCTTTCTTATCCGCCAAATACTTCGGGCAGTTCCGCTTCCAGTGACCAGTCTGCTTGCAGTAGAAGCACTCAGTTTCAGGCTTAGGTCCAGATTTGGATTTCTTCTCCTGAGCAGCAACTTGCTTGCTGTTCTTCTTGAAGTTCCCCTTCTTCTTCCCTTTGCCCCTTTTTTTTGAAACCAGTGGTCTTGTTGACCATCAACACTTGATGCTCCTTCTTGATTTCTACCTCTACAGCTTTTAGCATTGCGAAGAGCTCGGGAATTGTCTTATCCATCCCTTGCATATTATAGTTCATCACGAAGCTCTTGTAGCTAGGTGGAAGTGATTGGAGAATTCTGTCAATGACGCAATCATCCGGAAGATCAACTCCCAGTTGAATCAAGTGATTATTATACCCAGACATTTTGAGTATATGCTCATTGACAGAACTGTTCTCCTCCATCTTGCAGCTATAGAATTTATTGGAGACTTCATATCTCTCAATCCGAGCATTTGCTTGAAATATTAACTTCAACTCCTGGAACATCTCATATGCTCCATGACGTTCAAAACATCGTTGAAGTCCCGATTCTAAGCCGTAAAGCATGGCACATCGAACTATCGAGTAGTCATCAGCTTTGCTCTGCCAGACGTTATTAACGTCGTCAGTTGCATCAGCAGCAGGCCTGGCACCTAGCGGTGCTTCCATGACGTAACTCTTATGTGCAGCAATGAGGATAATCCTCAAGTTACGGACCCAGTCCGTGTAATTGCTACCATCATCTTTCAACTTTGCTTTCTCAAGGAACGCATTAAAATTCAACAGAACAACATCACGCGCCATCTATCTACAATCAAACATAAACAAGCAAAATACTATCAGGTACTAAGTTCATGATAAATTTAAGTTCAATTAATCATATTACTTAAGAACTCCCACTTAGAAAGACATCCCTCTAATCTTCTAAGTGATCACGTGATCCAAATCAAATAAACCATAACTGATCATCACGTGAAATGGAGTAGTTTTCAATGGTGAACATCGCTATGTTGATCATATCTACTATATGATTCACGCTCGACCTTTCGGTTTCAGTGTTCCGAGGCCATATCTGCATATGCTAGGCTCGTCAAGTTTAACCTGAGTATTCTGCGTGTGCAAAACTGGCTTGCACCCGTTGTAGATGGACGTAGAGCTTATCACACCCGATCATCACGTGGTGTCTGGGCACGACGAACTTTGGCAACGGTGCATACTCAGGGAGAACACTTTTATCTTGAAATTTAGTGAGAGATCATCTTATAATGCTACTGTCAATCAAAGCAAGATAAGATGCATAAAAGATAAACATCACATGCAATCAATATAAGTGATATGATATGGCCATCATCATCTTGTGCTTGTGATCTCCATCTTCGAAGCATCGTCATGATCACCATCGTCACCGGCGCAACACCTTGATCTCCATTGTAGCATCATTGTCGTCTCGCCAATCTTATGCTTCTACGACTATTGCTACCGCTTAGTGATAAAGTAAAGCATTACAGGGCGATTGCATTGCATACAATAAAGCCACAACCATATGGCTCCTGCCAGTTGCCGATAACTCGGTTACAAAACATGATCATCTCATACAATAAAATTTAGCATCATGTCTTGACCATATCACATCACAACATGCCCTGCAAAAACAAGTTAGACGTCCTCTACTTTGTTTGTTGCAAGTTTTACGTGGCTGCTACGGGCTTAAGTAAGAACCAATCTTACCTACGCATCAAAACCACAACGATAGTTTGTCCAGTTGGTGCTGTTTTAACCTTCGCAAGGACCGGGCATAGCCACACTCGGTTCAACTAAAGTTGGAGAAACTGACACCCGCCAGCCACCTGTGTGCAAAGCACATCGGTAGAACCAGTCTCGCGTAAGCGTACGCGTAATGTCGGTCCGGGCCGCTTCATCCAACAATACCGCCGAACCAAAGTATGACATGCTGGTAAGCAGTATGACTTATATCGCCCACAACTCACTTGTGTTCTACTCGTGCATATAACATCAACACATAAAACTGGCTTTGTTACCACTGTTGGGGAACGTAGTAATTTCAAAAAAAATCCTACGCACACGCAAGATCATGGTGATGCATAGCAACGAGAGGGGAGAGTGTAGTCCACGTACCCTCGTAGACCGAAAGTGGAAGCGTTATATCAACGCGGTTGATGTAGTCGTACATCTTCACGATCCTGTCGGATTTTGGGTTCTGGCAGACCCTTGAGGTTCGAACACTGGGGTGCGCGCGGAGATTTCGCCTCCTACCTACTTGCACCCCTCCGCCATGCTAGGATCTAAACTATGGAAAGAACGACACAAGAGACACAGGGTTTATACTGGTTCGGGTCACCGTTGTGGTGTAATACCCTACTCCAGTGTGTGGTGTGGTGGATTGCCTCTTGGGCTGATGATGATGAACAATACAAGGAAGAACAGCCTCGAGAGGGTCTGTTCTTGGCTGGGGCGATGAACTGCTCGGTGGAGTTCAGTCACCTTCTCTCTCTCTGCATCCAGCCAACCGACCGAACCCCCCCTTGCTCTGTGGGTGGCTGGTCCTATTTATAGAGGCCCTGGTCCTCTTCCCAAATATCGAGCGGGAAGGGAGCCAACAATGGCGGGCTAATTTGAAGGGGGACAGCAAGTATCAGCTATCCTGACAAAAGTAGTCTTCGCCTGCGCAAAGCTCTGGTGATGACGCCGTCTTGGGCTCCACGGTGACCTCCGTCTCGTAGTCCTCCTGGTCCTGGTCTCGTTGCACCGAAATGGCAACCTTTGCCTGATGTCTCGGTACTCCGCGGCTGCGCTTGCCCCCTTTGCACCAAAGAGGAAAGGAGGACGCTGCGCGGGCTGGCACCCCCTGGCGCCCTGAGTCGTCATGGCTTGCGTCACGGGCACGTCATGAGGTACCCCGTGTTGATCTCTCCGCCTCCTCGTGAGCCAGCCTGACGAGGCCGTGCCTGAGGAAGCTCCGCGCCGTCCGCCCCGCGAGGCTTGGCCCCTCGCGAGGGTCTTGGGTTTGTGTTGGTGAAGATGGGCCGTGATGGGCCCCCCTTTGAGCCACGCCGCAGGCCGCAGGCAGGCAAGTCTAGGGACCCCCGTTCCCAGAACGCCGACAGTAGCCCCCGGGCCCAAGGCGCGCCCGGACTTGGCCATGCAGGGAGGCGGAAGGGCAAGAGCGAAGCGCCGCGAGCCCTAACAGCCTGCGGCCTTGGGCACTGCGTGGCGGTTGATTGGTCGTGGGCGGCACTATTCCCCCACGCCCTCCTTATTTCGCGCCACGCTAGGCGGACCCGTAGTCGTACACAACCGTTCCCTTTTCTGTTGCTCGAGTGCCCTCTGTCCTTCCTCCGCTCAAACTCCGGCTTCTGTTTTCAACCTGATCTCGAACCTTCCCCCCCCTTCCCATCGCCATGGCTCCGACGAAGAAGGGGAGAGGGAAGAAACCCGTGTCTCCGCCTTGCCCGCCGCTGTTGGCGGCCCCCGCCGAGGGCTTGGGCAAGGTCAGCTTGGCTCTGGCCACCATCTTCAATGAATGCGGGAGGACGACGGCCTGGCCCGCGTCCCACTTCTCCATCGACAAGATAGCCACCGAAGTCCCGTATCTTGCCGATGCCCTGTGGGTGGGTCTAGTTCCTCCCTTTTCTGATTTCTTCAACGCCATGCTTTCCCACTATCAGATCCACATGATGCATCCGAGTCCTGAATCCATCACCCTCCTTTCGGTCTTTGCCTTCGTTTGCGAAGCTATGGTGGGCATCCCTTCTTCGGTTGCCTTGCTGCGCCACTTCTTCTCGTTGCATCTTGTCGACCCTACCCAATGCTGGGCTTGCGTGAGCTTCGTTGCCGCGTCTGAGACTACGGCCTCTGGGATTGACTTCAAGCTCCCTCTGCCCGCGGTTGGGTTCCGCGAGCGGTGGCTGTATGTGGACGCATGGGTGCCCAGCCCCCTGCTATCGGAGCCGACCTCGCCTGCTGTCCCTAATTCGAGTTGGGGCCAGGAGACGCTTGAGAGCCCCCGGCTCATCTTCGTCTGGCGCCGCTTCGCGCTCTTGAGGTCGCTTGGCGTGACAGCACCCAAGGTGGTGAAGGAGTTCCTGCTATGCCGCGTTGCTCCTCTTCAACGTCAATCTCGCCGGATGTGGGCCTTCCGTGGGTGCGAGGATCGTATGAGGCTCCAGGAAGAGGACCTGGCTCCTGAGGTGCTGAGGCCGGCGCTCTTGACCCTGGCTGGGGACCCCAACCCCGGCAGCGTCCGGCAGGGAGGGGCCTTGCTGTACCTCTGCCAGAGCAGGGGCGACTTTGTGAAGCAGATGCATGTCTTTGATGAATGGGGGCCGCGCCCCGCCGGCCTTTAGGGGCCTCGCGAGAACCTAGTGGTGGTGACTGCCCTTCCAATCGGCCAAGGCGACTTATCCTCGAGTGCCGGAGCAGGGAGGCACGAGGCGCCAGAGGCCGAGGGGGCTCCAGGCGCGGTGACAGCGCCGGGCGAGGCTCATGAGGAAGCAGCTCTTGGGGCTCGTGCCGCTGAGGCTGAGGGTGACGAGCAGCTGCCCTCAGTGCCTGCGACTGGAGCCCCTAAGGCTCCAGCCGCGTCTCTTGGGGAGGCGATTGGCAGCGCACATCAGGCAGGTGCCCCTGCCGCAGATCGCCTTGACGCTCCGTCTTCATCGAAGGTTGATCCATGCGCCCAACTTTTGGGCCGGTTCCGCGTGGACTTTAGGGCTCTCCAGAAGAGAAGGGAGGCCCTGGGCGACGATTACCCTTGTCGCATGTTAAAGTGTAGGAAGTACTTCGCCGCTGATGAGTGAGCCTTCTCCTTTCCCAGCTCCCGATCCTTTTGTTACTTGTACTGACCCTTGCTCCGCAGGCCCCTTCCAGCCGAGCATGCGGAGACGGCTGAGGAGCCGTCCCCTTTGGCTTCTCCCCCTCCACCGTCCTCGAGCGCTCCGAGCAGCGGAGCCCTTGTTGTGAGGGCGATCGAAGAGGCGAAACATCCCAAGGTGTATCGTGGCCCCGCGCACCTCGCGATCCTCCTTTGCGGGCGTTCCCGTGGCATAGCCAGCCTGCCATGGGCTTCTCGCTTGGTCGTGGACTGCGATTGGCTGAGGCGCTTCCTGCGCTCTTCTCCCAAGGACGGGCTGGCCCCAGGCCGGGCTTCTAACGCGGCGTGCCCGGCCGTCGCGAGGGTGCCAGCCCCCAGCCCCCAGCCCGGAGGGGGAGTGCTGACTCGCGGCCCCCGGTGCTTGCTTGGGGCAGATGATGGTGTGGAAGACGTGCTCGAGCACGCTCGGGAGCGTCGCGCTCTCCGCCAAGGATTCCTTCGAAGGGCGACTAACGCAGTGAGCCTTCTTGGTGAGGAGCTTGCTGATGAAGACGCGCGCCTTGAGGCCGAGGGCATGCGCCTGGCTGCGGAGAGGCGCGAGCTGGAGGACGCCATCGCCCTTGCGCGCCGTCAGCGCGATCTTGATGAAGCAGAGGCCAAGGCGTCATTGGTGGCCTCTTGGGAGGCCTGGTCTCGGGCCGCTGAGGAGGCTCGGGAAGCTGACCGGCGGCGAACGGCTGCGGAGGAGCGGGCTCGGGAGCTTCTGGCCTGGTGCCACTCGCTAGAGGAGCAAGTGGAGCTGCGGGAGGCAGCCCTCGCGTCAATGAAGGTGGCCTCTGGCGACTCAGCAGAGCTCCAGAAGCGTGAGGTAGCGCTGACGCTGGAAGACGCCGAACGTACCCGCGAGTACGAGCGTCTGGAGACGAGGGAGCGCTTGGTGACGCAGGCGGAGGATGATGTTGCTGCACAGGAAGCCCGCGTCCTGGAGGAGGTCGGACATCGAGTGGCGATGGCGCATTTGAACCTCGAGCACGAGTTCGAAGGGAAGCTGGGGTTGATCCGGGCTGAAGCTGAAGGCAGGACTGCCGCCTTGAGGGCCAAGCTGGAGGAGGTGACGCGGCGGGCCGATGCTTCCCGGGCCACCCTTGAGGTGGCGCAAGGTGAGTTAACCACTTCCCAGGCCGAGGTGCTCCTTCTTCGCCAGCGAGTGGAGGAGGCTGAGGCCGTCGCGCGCCAGAATGCGGACGAGATACGTCAGCGGCGGATCCTGGAGCATAAGAACGGCCCCATGCTCACCACGCTCCGGGAGAGAGCCAATGCGGCCTTGGGCAACATCTGCGAGGAGGCCGTCGGCGAGCCGCACGCAGTCAACTATGCTGGCAATCTTCAGTTCTTCACTGACGTGGTGACGCATCTGGAGGCACGGTCGATCAGGGCTGATAGGTTGGTGGAGGAGAGGAGCCGCGCCCTGCTCAGGCGCGCCTTTTCTCACGTCTTCAGCCACCTCCGGAACATGAATCCCCACTTTGATTTTGACGCCGCCATCGCCCCAGTCCCCCAGGCCGTCCGAGGCGAGCTGGCGCACTGGGTGGAAGACAATGTGGACGCTCTTATCAGGGCCTTCGCCTCGGACAATGACTTGATCGTGGCGGCTGACGAGGGCGGCGTGATGGATGGCTCTGACGCCGTTGGCGGCAACACGAACAGCGATGGCGAGTTCAGCGACGCCAGCAACGGCTCTGGTGGTGCTCCTGAGGACGCATTGGGGGATTCATCCGACTGATTGTGCATCGTTCCTGCTTCCTTACTCTTTGTTCCGTGCTAGCCCTGAGGCAGCCCGCGGGGGGTTGTGGTGTCTTGAGTGTCCCCTGATTGAATCCGTAAGATCTGCAGTAAAACACCCTCCTGAGAGGACGCGGCAGCAGTAGTCTGGGCTGCGCGCAAGCTAGGCCTGACCCAGCGCGCGAGGGGCTCGCGAGGGGAGGCGGCTGAGGCGAAGTGGTAACCAAAACGCGAGAAATTGCTCGAACGAGACTAAGCACCCCTTCCCCGAACACACGCAAATCTCAAATTCGAGTCCAACTTGAATCCAGTAGGGGAAAGCGACAACCAAGGGGAAGAGCAACGAAAGCAAACAAAAGGCCGCGTCCGGCACCTAGTCTAGTCTTGGACGTCTTCTCACCAGCGCGGAGCTAAGTGCTGCCACTGGGCGTGGGAGGGAGCCCCAGGGCCTGAGGCCGGCACCCCTGAGACTCCAGGGCGTGTACAGCCCCACTCATTATTACGTGAGAGTGTCACGGGGCGGCGAGCTTCACAGGCACTGGGCCTTCTTCACAGGTACTGGCCTTGCTTCATATCGCCAGATGAGGGCCCCGCCTTGCGCCACACTATAGTGCCATCAACGACGACCGGAAACTAGGACGCCGCCGATGGGGTATAGCGGTCGCCAGCGGTTCCCCCGTCGACCACGGGTCCTCCGCCGGGGGCAGGCCCTGAGGCACCTCCCCAGCGGAGGGCCTACCTCCTGAGGACGCCTTGCTCCGAACGCCGCGGTGGTGATGTCGAATCCCTGCCCCTCTCCTTCAGCCCCCTGCGCCCTCCTCCCGAGGGGTAGGAGACGGTGGGAGCGGGGCAGCTGCCCGCTGTGGCAACCTGCACCTCCTGCGATCCATGGTTAGCGTATGCCTGCTGAAGAATTAGCGGTACCCGATAATCATTGCCTCCAGCGTGCCTAGTGGGACCATCCCATGACTCCTGGAAGGGCTCAGCTTCTGGCGCCTCGTCCCCCCAGCTTGGGATGAGGAGCGAGCCTTGTTCGCCCTCGTGTGGGTGTCCTTGGTTCATCATGAGGGGCACGTATTCCTCTGGCGCCGTCATCCCGAAGGCCACGCCATAGTGCTCCGCGTGCCACGCGGTCCTGCCTGACGCGCCTACCGTGGGGTGGTAGCGCGGCTGTCCACCGGGGCCGTGGGTCGCGTCGAGTCCTTCTTCTTCACGGACCGGGAGCGGGGGCAACGCCGCCGCCGGTCCGGTGCTGACAGCCTCGCTGGTGTTGGAGTAACCTTGGAGCCCGCGGGCGCGCGCGGAGCCCCCTCGCAGGCCACCCTGGGCTTGAGATGGGAGCTGGGTGCAGAAGGGGTGAGCCCCCAAGGCGGCGAAGCCCAGGAGCTCTGCCACCCGCTCCAGCAGCACGTCGCGGCCGCCCTCCAGCAGTCTGCACTGCAGCAGCTCTCGGGCCACCGTGAGCGCAGCCCTCGAGTTCGCTTGCTCCCGGCGGGTGTACGGTGTCGTGGTCGCGGCGTGATTGGAGGCCCTTGCTGCCGACCGCGCCTGCCGTGGTGTGAGAGCTGTCGAAGCCTGTCCGCGTCGCCCGCGTCCCGCAGTGCCCTGCGGACCGCGAGCTGCCTGGGGCACGGGGTCGCCCGAGGCGAGCGGCTCTACGCGGGCGGGCCATGCCACCCATGGGTCCGGGTTGCCCTCCTGGTCGACGGGCATGGTGATGACGACGCGACGGGGCACGGAGCGGTGGAAGATGAATTCCGGCGCACCCCTACCTGGCGCGCCTAATGTCGGATTTCGGGTTCTGGCAGACCCTTGAGGTTCGAACACTGGGGTGCGCGCGGAGATTTCGCCTCCTACCTACCTGCACCCCTCCGCCATGCTAGGATCTAAACTATGGAAAGAACGACACAAGAGACACATGGTTTATACTGGTTCGGGCCACCGTTGTGGTGTAATACCCTACTCCAGTGTGTGGTGTGGTGGATTGCCTCTTGGGCTGATGATGATGAACAATACAAGGAAGAACAGCCTCGCGAGGGTCTGTTCTTAGCTGGGGCGATGAACTGCTCTGTGGAGTTTAGTCACCTTCTCTCTCTCTCTGCCTCCAGCCAACCGACCGAACCCCCCCTTGCTTTGTGGGTGGCTGGTCCTATTTATAGAGGCCCTGGTCCTCTTCCCAAATATCGAGCGGGAAGGGAGCCAACAATGGCGGGCTAATTTGAAGGGGGACAGCAAGTATCAGCTATCCTGACAAAAGTAGTCTTCGCCTGCGCAAAGCTCTGGTGATGACGCCGTCTTGGGCTCCACGGTGACCTCCGTCTCGTAGTCCTCCTGGTCATGGTCTCGTTGCACCGAAATGGCAACCTTTGCCTGATGCCTCGGTACTCCGCGGCTGCACTTGCCCCCTTTGCACCAAAGAGGAAAGGAGGACGCTGCGCGGGCTGGTACCCGCCTGGCGCCCTGAGTCGTCATGGCTTGCGTCACGGGCACCTCGTGAGGTACCCCGCCTTGATCTCTCCGCCTCCTCGTGAGCCATCCTGATGAGGCCGTTCCTGAGGAAGCTCCACGTCGTCCGCCCCGTGAGGCTTGGCCCCTCGCGAGGGTCTTGGGTTTGTGTTGGTGAAGATGGGCCATGCTGGGCCCCCCTTTGAGCCACGCCGCAGGCCGCAGGCAGGCAAGTCTGGGGACCCCCGTTCCCGGAACGCCGACAGATCCGACCGATCCAAGCACCGAAACTACGGCACCTCCGAGTTCTAGCACACGTTCAGCTCGATGACGATCACCGGACTCCGATCCAGCAAAGTGTCGGGGAAGAGTTCCGTCAGCACGACGGCGTGGTGACGATCTTGATGTTCTACTGTCGCAGGGCTTCGCCTAAGCACCGCTACAATATTATCGAGGAGTATGGTGGAGGGGGGCACCGCACATGGCTAAGAGAACGATCATGAAGATCAACTTGTGTGTCTAGAGGTGCCCCCCTGCGCCCCGTATATAAAGGAGCAAGGGAGGGGGGGTGCGGCCGGCCCTAGGAGGAGGCGCGCCGGAGGAGTCCTACTTCCACTGGGAGTAGGACTCCCCCCTTTCCCTAGTTGGATTAGGACTTGGGAGGGAAGGAAGAGAGGGGG
>NC_057803.1:603781629-603793314 GCF_018294505.1 Triticum aestivum
GGGGGGGGGGGGCGCCGCCCCCCCTCCTTGTCCAATTCGGACTTGGGTGGGGAGGGGGGCGCGGCAGCCCCTAGGCCTCCTCTCCTCTTCCTCCACTAAGCCCAATAAGGCCCATTAGGTTACCGGGGGGTTCCGGTAACCTCCCGGTACTCCGGTAAAATGCCGCTTTCACCCGGAACACTTCCGATGTCCAAACATAGGCTTCCAATATATCAATATTTATGTCTCGACCATTTCGAGACTCCTCGTCTTGTACGTGATCAAATCCGGGACTCCGAACAACATTCGGTACATCAAAATATATAAACTCATAATGAAACTATCATTGTAACGTTAAGCGTGCGGACCCTACGGGTTCGAGAACAATGTAGACATGACCGAGACACGTCTCTGGTCAATAACCAATAGCGGAACCTGGATGCTCATATTGTCTCCTACATATTCTACGAAGATCTTTTATCGGTCAGACCGCATAACAACATACGTTGTTCCCTTTGTCATCGGTATGTTACTTGCCCGAGATTCGATCGTCGGTATCTCAATACCTAGTTCAATCTCGTTACCGGCAAGTCTCTTTACTCATTCCGTAATACTTCATCTCGCAAAAAACTCATTAGTTACATTGCTTGCAAGGCTTAAGTGATGTGCATTACCGAGAGGGCCCAGAGATACCTCTCCGACAATCGGAGTGACAAATCCTAATCTTGAAATACACCAACCCAACATGTAACTTTGGAGACACCTGTAGAGCACCTTTATAATCACCCAGTTACATTGTGACGTTTGGTAGCACACAAAGTGTTCCTCCGGTAAACGGGAGTTGCATAATCTCATAGTGACAGGAACATGTATAAGTCATGAAGAAAGCAATAGCAACATACTAAACGATCGGGTGCTAAGCTAATGGAATGGGTCATGTCAATCACATCATTCTCCTAATGATGTGATCCCGTTAATCAAATGACAACACATGTCTATGGTTAGGAAACATAACCATCTTCGATTAACGAGCTAGTCAAGTAGAGGCATACTAGTGACGTTTAGTTTGTCTATGTATTCACACAAGTATTATGTTTCCGGTTAATACAATTCTAGCATGAATAATAAACATTTATCATGATATAAGGAAATAAAATAATAACTTTATTATTGCCTCTAGGGCATATTTCCTTCAAAAGGATCAAAGATCAATACTTCTGCATGATGGCAAAGTACCCCAATAGGACTCCACGCACATTTCGGTCGCTTGAAGGGCGTTGGTAGGTGATCAAGCCTATGTGCAGCTTGCTTGGAGCAAGTACGCAATGCACCTCCAAGTGAAACCATGGAATCCGACTATGTGAGTTTGTTTTGCCTTTATTCAAGTTATGCATCATCATATTCGGATCATTGGAAATGATTGCATCATTTCACATTGTGTGGGACAAGATTGCCCAACATAGGTACAAAGACATGGAAGCTTCGGAAGGCAAATTCTTCAAACTAGAGCATTGTTGGGACTTGCTCCAAAAGTGCGAGAAGTGGAAGTTGATCGACAAAGAATCCCCACCGAAGAGAGGCTCACTTACAAATATAGATGAAGATGAGGATAATGATGGCCCAAGAAATTTGAACAAGCCCGATGGCGACAAGAAGACTAAGTAGAAGATGAAGAGAGAGCAGGAAGCATCGAGCTTGAGGGAGAAGATTGTTGAAGTCGTTGGAGGTCAAGAAAGAGTTGGCCGAGAAGAAGGCAAAGGAGAAGCAAGAAAAGTGGCAATTGCTCAAGGAAGCGGGGTTGCGCAAAGCTGCCATTGAGGAGAGAAGAGCACACGCCGCTGAAAATAAAGCCATGTCCTAGTTTCTCGCCGAAGAGAACAAGATCATGTCAATGAACTGGAAGGACATGGACGATCTCACCAAAACATGGCATGATATGGAAAGGAGAGAAATCTTGAAGAGGAAAATGGTGGCGTCTGTCGGTGCGTGTTACAGTTCCAGAGATGTTTTCTCTGCTCCATATGGTGGCAATGTCGATGATTTTGGTGCGGGAGTTGGAACAAGCGCCGGAGGTGGATTCGGTGGTGGCGATGAACTTCAAGATGGACTCGGTGTCGCGGAGTGAAGATCGACCAAGATGATGCCGGACATGGGCGTAACTTTTGCAAGGCCCTCTTTTGCGTTTGTCCTACTGAACTTGGCTTTTATTTGCGCATAAAACTGTGTTATGATGTTTGAATTTGAACTTATTTGTGGGAGCCTATGTCAAATGCGAGATTTGGGCGTTTTCTATTTGCGGGTTGACGCGGCATTGTCCGAGTAGACCCCGCAAAAGCCGACCCATAAGAAAGTATATTCCGTGAATATCCTTTTATATGGGTCCGTTTGGGGGGTCTGCATCTGCGGTCGTCCGAACCTGCCCGCAAAAGCGGTTTTCCATGAACTGCAAACGCGTTTTGCGGGCCGGCCGGATGCGGGGTCTGCTAGAGTTGCTCTTAGGCCATCTTCAACGGCAACCGCAAAAAATGGGGTAGACCAGTTCATGGACATGGATACGGAAGGTCGACATCCAACACTAGACGCATATATTTCAAACTATATTTTAACAAATCGGATGAAATTCATGCAAATGCAGGTGGATTTCATACAAACACGGCGGATTTAACTATATTTCGAACAAAGACCCGCCCCTAAACCTATCCTATGGCGGCGGCGGACGGCGTCCAGCCCGTGTCGTCCTCCTTCCGCTGTCTCCATGATATCCGGCGATAAGACCAATGAAGTGAAGGTGCGGTCTCTGGCGAGAAAGAGTAGAACACAGAAGACGGACCGGTCCACATGGGGACACCAGGCCCTATCGCCTTCGGTGGCCTACTCATCCTCAGAGGAGTCCGCACCTTGTCCGTTGCTAGTGGACATGAAGTCCACGAGGAAAATGGTGGGCCTTGGACTTTCATCGTCCCACTGGGCCGGCTGATTTTTCGTCAGCGGCGCGTAGGAGGCGCCGCTGGCTATGCTCTCCTCTGCGACGCCTGCAGTTGCGCCTCCGCGGCTGCCACTTCCTACCGATCAGCAGCTTGAGCGCGGACGACATCGTATATGGCATGTTGCTCCGTGACAAAATTTGAGTTCTCTGTGGCCATGGTCGCCACGGTTCCTCTCTCGCACGCTCGCCATAGATCCGGCCCTCCACCAACCGGTGCTGCTCCAGAAGGAACAGGTTGTATCGTTGTTCCCCCTACGTCTGCTGGAAAGCCAACAAAGGCGCCGGCGCAAGCTGCATGTCTGCCATGGTGGCGTTGGACTGCGCCTACACCTGCTCCATGGTGAAGGCGGTGTGCGCAGGAGGCGCTGGGGACGGGGCGGAGTCGTCGGAGTCCTCGTCATTGGAGACCTCGGGCAAGCTGGCCAGCAAGCCGGCCTTGATCTGCTTGGCATGGCGGCTATGCCAGGCGGCGGCAAGGGGGCCACCACGTGCTTCATCTCGGGCGAAAGACTGTCCGACAGTGCTTTCCCGCTGGCGGTCATGGCGGATCCACTGCAAGGGAGGAGGATGCGGATGGGCTGGTTCCAGTGAGGCCGCCTTTATATAGCGGATTCCAGTGAGGCCAGGCGTCTGGATGCGTCAATGTGCGACGCTGGAGTGGGTTTCTCGGCCGACGAGTCTGCTTAATGGTGACAGACGGACGGAAAGCGGCATTGAACGGGCGCGGTAGGTACCCGTCTCGTCCGTCCAGTCACGCACCTCCGGCATTGAACAGGCGCGGACACCGAAGACGGGTCGCGGGCGGCGCCCTCGGCCGGCACGCCACTTCAATGGCAGAGGCAGTGAGAGGTCGCGTCCGCCATGAGCCGTCTTCAATGTTGAGCAGCAAGCTCTACAGCGGGATGAATGCGGGCAGCTGGCGCCGGAAGGGAGCACGTGCGGGAGGAGGAGGGGTTTTTGATGGGTCAGGGCGGTCAGGAAATGGGCTTGGAATCGGTCCGGACTCCCGCACCCCCCCCCCACGATTGTCTCTGGTTTGTGGGAGAAATCGCGTCCGCACCGCTCCGCGGACCGATACAGATCGCCATTGGATGGCTTCGGCGGTCTGAACAATGCGATCCGAACGATTGCGGAAGGTTTACATGTCCACCTTGGAGATGCCCTTAGTTAGTACTCCAATAAGAAAAATCGATCTTGTGTTTGTTAACATCGTCAAGATTGATTGATGTGTATACTATGTATCCTATATATGTATCCTCCTAGCCAGCTAGCTAGCGACTTGGCGTGACTAGTTATCCAACACATGCGAATTGCATGTACTACAAAATATGATGGATCAAAGTGCAAATTAAATTAAATGGCCGTGGTATAGTGGCACATCATCCCTTTGACCTTATATATTCTTGCTCTTTTTGCCGGTGGAATTTGGTCTTGTAAATCAAGGTGGGAAAAGAATTAGTTTTCGAGATCCCAAAAAAGTTCATGATGTACGTACTTTTCATTCTAAGAAACGACATTTTCTATTCTAGCTACTTGGGCATGACTGCATATCCAACACGTGCAAATTGCATAATTATGTCCGAACAAACTGCAAGTTGCTTCATTATACGTATGATGGTGTATCATATTTGCTTCGAAATTTACCCCTTTTCTAGTCTTCTTTTTTCCCTGCCTGTAAAATCTGTTTCCGCCTCTTTGGAAGGTCAGAAACTAAAGATTTTATGTGCAGTTCAAACATTGTGCACCACCCACTCACACATCCATCCGTCTGCATGCATGCAGATGGGTGCAACTGCACGATGTACATTCGCATGAAGCTGCGTGCAATAGTGCACATGATGTTTGATGGCACACCTCCTTAATTATCTAGACATCGTTTGTGGAGGTGAGGGGCGATGAACCCAGCCTGCCTTCCTGTCTGCATTCATGGAACCTTCCTTCCTCCTCCATATCACTCACTCTAGTCCTCTCTCAGAAGCTTCTATTTGTGTCGTGCGAACTATCTGCGGAATGACATAATGAATACCAGTACGCTGCTTCCTGGAAGGAGGGGAGAATCCGTGTCGTCAGCAATGGCGTGGCATGCATGCAAGGGTTTACTTGATGGATTATGGATGGACTTAGGCCCATATAAGACAATGATCCCTAGTTAATCTCTAAGGCTCATGCATGTGTACGACAAATGATGGGAAGTGTGGGAAGTTTAGTCCCATACTGCTACAGTAAGAAGAGTGAGATCTCTTTATAAAGGTTGCTCTATCACTTGCTATTGGGAGCTTGGGAATAGGAGTTGTACACGCGCGCTCCTCCTCCTCCGCCGCCCACCTCGCCTCGCCTCGCCACACCTCATCACGACGCGCGCGGAAGCGCCACTGTCCGAGACGTTGGACCGTGGGCTGTTCGCGGACTCGGTCGTGGGCCAGGCCCAGGCCCATCTACCTGATGGCCTATATAAGGAGGCGCTGGCCAGTGGAATGTAACTTAACTCAGTTCACTCACTCCCTCTCGTACAACCCTAGCCATCATCTACTGTTCCTCTCACTATGCTGCCTCCGGTGATCCCATCCCGACGACCGCGTGCACGGTTGGTCGGGAGAGCAGGTGCCTCCGGAACCCTGTCGTTCGAGATCCTGCCTGGGAGAACAGCAATAAGGTTTTTGGGGAGTGTCTTGACGCGACTGCTCCCAATCCGTCCCCAACTCCGCTCGCCTCTACTTCCACTACTTCCTCTGCATTGACACAATGGCCGACGACGCCGCCGCTAAGAAGAAGGCCATGGACGACGCCGAGGCTGCTGCTGCCGCCGCCGCGTTGGCCTGGCCAACCGGAGGGTATGATCTGTTCATCCCTCGTTTACTCATACTTATGCTAGCCGTATATGTGCTGCTCATAGAAGGTTCGATTCTATGTTCTGTACGTGCTAGTATGCTTAGGTATTGCTATGAGATGCATACCTTTTATGCCATGCTTACTGTTTACTCGTGGATAAGTCTAATAGGAAAAGTGCTAATATTTCCAACAATCCAAAAACCTTATTTTAGGCACTTTTCGATTCAAGGCTTTGCTGCTACTCTGAAACCGAAAAAGTTTACCGGGACGCATTTTAAGCGTTGGCAGACTAGGACCACCTTGTAGCTCACAGCGATGAACGTGTTCTGGGTTGGTGGTGTGTCCCTCACAGAAACAATTGCTCCTGAACAGGAGAAGGCGTTTAGGGAGGCGACCACAATCTTTCTGGGAGCAGTTCTGAGTGTGACTGGAGACAAGTTGGTTGACGCCTATATTCATATGGGGGTTGCCAAAAACTTGTGGGATGCGCTCGAAGTCAAATTCAGCGCAACTGATGCTAGCAGTGAGTTGTATGCCATGGAGCAGTTCCATGATTACAGGATGGTTGATAACCGTTCTGTATTGGACCAGGCTCATGAGATACAGTGCATTGCTAAGGAGCTGGAGCTCCTGAAGTGTGAGTTACCGGACAAGTTTGTTGCGGGTTGCATTATTGCAAAACTCCCTCCTAGTTGGAGGAACTTTGCTACTTCTCTCAAGCACTTGAGACGTGAATTCTCTGTTGAGGATTTCATCGGTCATCTCAGTGTTGAGCAGAACTCAAGAGCAAAGGACTCACACGTGAAAGGGGCAGAGGGTTCTTCTAGCGCCAATGTGGTGCAGAAGAACTTCCACAAGTTCAAGGGAAAGAACTCTGTCCAGCAGAATACTACCTTTAAGAAGAAGGGTAAGAAGAAAGAAAAAAAGAGAGATGGCTTCTTTACTTGTGGTTCAGATGAACATTGGGCAAACAAGTGCCCAAACAAGTACAAGAAGCCAGCACAGGACTCCAAGTCTGTGAATGTCACTCCGAGCAACAATGATGCGGCATCTGGGTATTGTAATCTGTTTACCATACTTTCAGTTTGCCAGTCCACCAATTGGTGGGTTGACACTGGGCCAATATTCATGTGTGTGCTGATGTGTCTTTGTTTTCTTCCTACCAGGTCGCACGAGATTGTTCCGTCCTGATTGGGAATGGCTCACATGCTTCTGTTCATGGTGTTGGCACGGTAGATCTGAAGTTTACTTCGGGAAAGATCGTGCAACTGAAGAACGTGCAGCATGTCGCCGCCATAAAGAAGAATCTCGTTAGTGGCTCCCTTCTATGTAAAGAAGGGTTTAAGTTAGTATTTGAGTCTAACAAAGTAGTCGTATCTCGGTATGGACTATTTGTTGGAAAAGGATATGATTGTGGTGGTTTGTTCCGCCTTTCCCTGGAGGATTTCTGTAATGAAGTCGTGAACCAAATTCATTCTAATGTGAACGAATCTGAGGTTTGGCATTCACGTCTTTATCACATAAATTTCGGTTGTATGACACGGCTAGCTAAGAAGGATTTAATCCCGAGTTTCACTTTAGCCAAAGGCTCTAAGTGCCATGCGTGTGTGCAAGCTAAGCAACCTCGTAAGCCTCACAAGCCTGCGAAGGAGAGACACCTGGCACCATTAGAGCTCATACATTCAGATCTCTGTGAGATGAATGGTGTGTTGACTAAAGGTAGAAAGAAATACTTCATGACTCTGGTTGATGATTCCACTAAATTCTGCTATGTGTATTTGATAAATACTAAGGATGAGGCTCTACACTACTTTAATGTCTATAAGGCTGAAGTTGAGAACCAACACTACAAAAAAATACACTTCCGTGATGATACGTCACAGTAGGTCGCGTTTTTTGTCATGCATGTACATCCATGACAAATTTATGACAGAATCAAGATAGTCATACTTGTACTGTTGTAGAAGTGTTCCATGACATTACCAAAATTATCATCACGGAAGTGTCCACTTCCATGATGATAAATCGCGCGTCACAGAAGTGCTTTTGTCAAGGGTGACCGACACGTGGCATCCACCGTAACGGAACACCGTTAAGCTATCGGGTCGGGTTTTGGATCCGATAACCCGTTAACAGCCCCGACCAATGGGGATTTTCCACGTGTAAAATCATCATTGGCTGGAGGAAACACGTGTCGGCTCATCGTCGGGACAGATGTCATCCACTCATTGGACAGAAGGCGCCTATGATACATTGACACGTGGCACGGCCCAACAGAGGCCCATTCCTGTGAAAAGGCCGGCCCGTTTGACTTGGTCAAAAGGTGGCGGGCCGACCCATGAAAAGCCTGTTAACGGCCTGTTCGCATATAACCCATTTACAACCCGCTAACCCAAGGCCCGTTACGCCCTATCCGAATTAGGCCCAGTAGCGTCATCTGGGCCATCCAATATGATTCCAGCCCGTTTTCACTTCTGGCCCATATATGGCCCATGATGTCTTTCGGCCCATATGAGGCCCTATGTAACTCTTGGCCTATTAACGGCCCGTGGTGAAACTGGCCCGTAATGAACAGTGTATCACTTTACACCCATTAACGGCCCGTGGTGAAACTGGCCCGTAATGAACAGTGTATCACTTTATACCCATTAACGGCCCGTTATTCCATTGGTCCGTCTCCAGCCCATGTTATCTTTCGGCCTTCTCAGAGCCCATTTATTCTTGGGCTCATTTCCAGCATTTGTTTACTTACGGCCCGTTATTGTCATTTTGTGCTTGTGGGCCAAATTCAGCCCGTGGTTACAGTCGGCCCGTTTGTGGTCCATTAATACGTTGGGCCATTTTCATAGCGTCATCAAATATGGCCTATTAATGATGGCCCGTTATGGTTGGCCCATGAACAGACGATTCCAACTCTAGCCCGTTTACGGCCAGAATGCGGTCTGTTTGGCCCATGTTTGGCCAATCGATCATACGGCACATATAAGGCCCATTGATGATACGGCCCGTAGAAGGCCCATTGATGATACGGCCCGTAGAAGGCCCATTGATGATACGGCCCGTAGAAGGCCCATTGTTTCTACGGCCCATAGAAGGCCCACTGTTTTTACGGCCCGTAGAAGGCCCACTGTTTTTACGGCCCGTAGAAGGCCCACTGTTTATACGGCCCGTAGAAGGCCCATAGTTTCTACGGCCCGTAGGAGGCCCAGTGTCACTATAGTAAATATTAGCCCATGGTTATTGTGGCCTAGTTTTAAAAAATAGGTTATTGCAGCCACTAGCAAACCGCAGAAAAAGAACTGCACTGACTACAAGCAAACAAATAAACAAGACAACAAGGAAATAAATAAGCAAGCAACTTACACTAGGTTATCACGGCTATTACACATATTACATCCACTGGGCATCAAAGTTCGCCACCAGTGCAAATATAGGGAACACATCAGCATATAAACGCCGCAGCAAAACAAGTCCAGAACTGAAACCACTTCAGAAGAGCTCAAGAAACAATATCTTGGGTACCCATAATGCTGGCAAGATGCTTAGCAAGCTTATTAACTTTCTCTTGTTTGGCGCTTAAGTCCTCCAGCGCTTGTTGTTGCACCAGAAAGTATGCATCTGAATTCTGCAGGGACTTCCTTAGTCCTTTGGCTTCCTATCGCATAACATCTGATCGATGTCTTTCAACTTGAAGTTGAGACTCAAGAAGCCGAACTGATTCAGGCAATGAGTTCGAAGAGCTGGTGCCAGCAGTGGTAGCCAGTAACTCAAACACTACATCAAGACAGGACTTTGGGGTTGTCTCAGTGTCTTCGATATAGTTTTTATCAGCTTTCTTGGAGACCAACAGGGATGTCTCACTATCTTGAACCTTATCTGCATTACTTCCTTCACCATTGCATAACAGGGTACTCTTCTCCAATATTTTATCCGCGTTCTGAAAGAGAAACAAACAAACACATCTCAGGTTTACAATGTAGTATATCAAACTCATTTTGGTAAACCAGTTCAGTAGTAAGGTGGATAGGATAACAATATGAAACAAATATATATCTATGTAGTATGGTCACTGTATGGTCTATATCATTCTAGTTTATGTTGCCAAATCAAGATAGATACAGTTCGAATCATATCTATCTAAGACAAAGCAGTATAGACAAAATATAAGTGTGGGAAACTACACAGCAATAACAACACTTGTAATGTGCATGGCATGAGAACATAACTGTTTATTCAATTGAAACTGAAATCAACATAGAGCAAGTTACAACAGCAAACAGCCAAACACGTTGAAGAAACAGGTTTAAAACATACCTGTTGCGCCATTGGAGTTTCAATTGCATCCTTCAAATTTGAAATTAGTTGGTATCAGTAAATACAGTGATGCAAGAGCAAAGTAGTATGAACCATAGCTACAGAACCTGACCTGAGAACAATTCTTCTTCTGCTTTAAGTGTTGACTTCGGGTTCGGAGTGGTGGTCCTCGTGATTTGGGCACTGCAGTTGCCTTACTAACTGCTCGTGTTTGGGTGCTCTGTGGTGGATACGGTGCTATGTCAATGGGAACTGGGTGTCTATCTGCTGGGGTTGGGGTTAGAAGGGGTGTAGCTGGTTCTCTGTCCAACTGGGTAGGGGTACAATCTGCATGAGTGTGGGTTATGTGTGGTGGGGCTGGTTCTTGGCCAAGTACAACCGTGGTTCTATCTGCATCGACAGGTAGCACGATCTTTTCTGAAGACTGTGTTTTTACTCCCACAGATACTGCCATCACTCCCTCCAATTGAAATGGCTGATAAACAAGAAATGTAATTGAATGTACAGACATTGTAAGATAGACAGGTGCAATGGATAGTAGGGAAGAAAATAGGGCATGAAGTAATTCACATTTATGTTGTCTAAGCAAACAGAATAGCAGGACATAATTTCACATATATGATGGCTAATTAAACAGGATAGCATGACACAATTTCACATGTATGATGGCTAACTAAACAGGATAGAATGACATACTTCAAAATATGATGACTATGTAAACAGGATGACATGATATAACTATACGATGTGTCTATTAAAGTGGTTGGCATGCCATAAATCACAAACATGCCGTGGATGGAAACATGATGGCATGATATAATTCACGGATAGAATGACATAATTTAAATATGATGACTATGTAAACAGGATGAGATGATATAACTATATTATGTCTTTAGAAAATGGGTTGGCATGCCATAATTCAGATACATGCTATCTATGTAAACATCATGGCATGACATAATTTAAATATATGATTTATATAGTAAGGAAGTGAGCAGAGGGCAATCGCATATATGATGTGTCAACTAAGGAGATGGCATTCAATATTCTGTATATGATGTAAAAACTAAGCATTGCAATACAACATATGCATTATATGAGTAATATAACCCTGCCAAGTTTGAGCATACACCTCAGGGGGATAATAGGACTGGTCATCTGCCTCTGAATCCTCCTCTGAAGAGCTATCTGTAACCAGCAAGATATCTGCTTCAGTAGGTAGCATTGTCTGCTCTGAAGACCTTGTTTTCACTCCAGATTTCTCCATCACCAATTCAAATGGCTGATGCACAGGAAGATCAGTTGAATATACAAACATTGTTGACAAAAGCAATGAGAAATACAAAAAAGGACGGCATGATATAATTCACATATATGACGCTTGCCTAAACAGCATGACATTGCATAATTCACATACATAATGCCTTGCAACAAGATAACATTGCATAATTCACATATATGGTAATTAGACACTAAACAGGTGGCATTCACACAAAGCATGTCTAAACTAAGCAAATGACATAGCAATGCAAGATACCATACGCATGATATGAGCAACATAACCCTGCCAAGTT